>NC_081312.1:161837468-162092468 GCF_026419965.1 Kogia breviceps
TGTTTGGAAACAGTTAATAGTTGTACTAAAACACAGAAAGAATTCAGACACTGTTTCTGAAATGATCAATATTGAGAAGATAAAAATGAATGTGATAACCAAAGAAAATACAGTAATGAGATCATGATAAAGGGCTTTGCAAAGGGCTGCATCCTGCAGAGTATAATAATACCTTTGGCACAGGTATATATGTATCTAGAACCTTGTAGTTCTAGATAATAATCAACACTCCAACTGCCCAGCAGGGAAAGGATGTCAAACTCAGGTATGTCGTCTAAACGATTTCAGGACGTACAGGATATGGATCAGAAGGTCTAGGAGAAGAAGACATAGCTGGTGCTGATCAAGTCCCCACAGCCTCACAGTCTTGATACATGAAAGCCCCAGAAGTTTTCTGACTTGGTTGGTAAGATGAGCCAGTTAGAGCCAGCCTGGATTTTCAAAGCTGTGAAGGATGGGGCTTCCCTGGTGGCGCAGTGGTTGAGAGTCCGCCTGCCGATGCAGGAGACACAGGTTCGTGCCCTGGTCCGGGAGGATCCCACATGCCGCGGAGCAACTAAGCCCGTGAGCCATGGCCGCTGCGCCTGGGCGTCCGGAGCCTGTGCTCCGCAACGGGAGAGGCCACAACAGTGAGAGGCCTGCATACCGCAAAAAAAAAAAAAAAAAAAAGCTGTGAAGGACGATGTACAAACAAAGCTGATGAGCCAGTGTGTTTTGAACTGTTTGACCATGGTCTTAAGCCTTCAGATTTAACTCATCTTAGAAGACATTGTGTTCCATCAACAGCTCAAAGCACTGATCTTCAGAGAAGTGTGGAATGAAGTATTCACATAAATAATGAGATTCTGAACATTCTGCCTTTGGCAGCAAACTGAAGAATCAATTTCAGAAAAAATACAGAGATCAAATAAGCTCACCAGCCCCCACCGGAGGCTTTGGCGAGGGCACGGGCATTGATCTGGAGGGTGGTGCCTTGCTCTGGCCATTGTTGGCCCGTGACCTGTGTTTCTTGCTGCATTTACACAAGCACGCGGAGTTCTCAGACCAGTAGAGTCACCCCCTCCTGTCTGGACCAGCGGGCCCATTTGGTTCAATAGGTCTCTGATGGCATCTGGGTGACACAGGAGTTATCAAGTCACAGATTCTTTTGAGTGGACCTCAGAATCTGCTCCCTGTGTATCAGAAATGCCATTTACTCAGCTGAAACCATGTGGGCTGTGTATCAGTAAAAGGAGATTTTTTTCTCGTTGTTTAGAGTGCTGAATGATTTGACATAACGTTAGTACCCACTACAGTCTTAAGCTGAACTATTCAAAGACAAAATTACACAATTTGCCTTTTCTTTCTCTGATTTTTTTCTCACTATTTTGCGAGATCAAACACAACTAAAAATAGTGTTCATCCTTCTGGCCCATTTTTTTACCAATTTCATTAATCCTAATGGTCTCTTTGCTTTTCACCATAATCTTCTGCTTCTGGAAAGCTAAGTTGCTGTTGTCTAGGTCTGTAAGAAGGTAAGTGATATAGAGAAGAAGACTAAGGATGAGGACATACTGATCAGGGCATGTGATCCAGGAGCCCCACGCAATGGGAAGTGGTGATCCTTGCAAGGATCCCATTGCTTTGAAGACAGAAGAGGCAACTATGTTAGATCCTAGGTCTTAATCTTTCCTTTAGGCTCTGACAGAAAGGAGCTCAGTACCATTTCATGTTCCTGAAGTGTAGGAACATGACGATAAATGCCTGGATTCTCTGGGGAATAAGAGAATTGTGTGGGGATGTATCAACATGACAGCATGCCTGGAGCTAGAAGCTTCTAGAAATGCATCTCTTGACCTGATTTCCATAAAACTACTCAGAAGGGGCACAGGAAGGTATTCATTGTTTTGCAATAGCATAATTTCATGACCAATCATGTTTGTAAAATCCAGTGCCCATATCTGATGAAGAACTTTTTTTTTTCCTATTGATTGATTGATTGATGAATGACTGGCTTCTTTTTTAATTAAAAAAATTTTAATACAATTTTAAAGGTTACTTTCCACTTACAGTTGTTAGAAAATATTAGCTATATTCCCCGTGCTGTACAATACATCCCTGTAGCCTATCTTACACCCAATAGTTTGTTCCTCCTGTTCCCCCACCCCTATGTTGCCTCCCCTCCCCCCAAATGGAAACCAGTAGTTTGTTCTCTATTAAACTAATAGTCAAATCTTAATGGCAAACGCTACATTTCCTAAATTAAGGAACAAAGACCATCACGATTAATATTTCAAGTTACTTTATCCTTAGCCAACACAATGCAAAGAAAAGCAAATAAATAAGATGACTGGAAAGGTCCCACAGTTGCACTGGTTTCCATATGAAAATTGCAAAGCTAGTACATTTTTTTTTTTTTTTTTTTTTTTTTTTTTTGCGGTACGCGGGCCAATCACTGTTTTGGCCTCTCCCGTTGCGGAGCACAGGCTCCGGACGCGCAGGCCCAGCGGCCATGACTCACGGGCCCAGCCACTCCGCGGCATGTGGGATCTTCCCGGACCGGGACACGAAGCCGTGTCCCCTGCATCGGCAGGCGGACTCCCAACCACTGTGCCACCAGGGAAGCCCAAAGGTAGTACATTTTGACGACGACTTCAGTCCACTCTGTTTTCCTTGCCATCGTACTTCCTTCATGTTTACTAGTAAGTGGTCACATGCATTTTGAGGATCTGCTGAGTGGAAGTCCCACTGGAGACACCATCATTGGTGTTTATGATGTGGGGCTGGTCACTTGTGTGAACCCCGTGTGGGAGGGGCTGGTGGATTCTCTTTCCCCTCACGGTTCCCGTTCACTGACACAGAGCACAGCGTTGTAGTACCAGAGGGCATATTGCTGTGGAAATATGCTCTTTGGTGCCCAGCATCAAAACCACGAGCAGAGAAATAGAAACTAATTTGATGTCAACGGAGCCAAGAGCTAGAATATGGAAAATCCTTCAAAACTAGGGAGATCACATATGAATAAAACTTGATCTTTTCCAAATTTGAGAACTGTCCTAATCATTTACCTGGCATCGCGAGCAGCAAATTACGAAGAAGAAAGAAACTTTCACACCTACCGATAATAAGCAAGTTTTGATCACTTTGCTGGAGGAAAGATTACATTATCTATTTTTCTGTAGAGAAAAATGTGTATAATTCATCAGCACATGAAGAAGTGCTCAAAGAACATTTAACTAAAAAGGTATGAGAAGTAGAATTGGAAACATGTGTCAGGTAGTCCTTTAATAAAAATAATAGATTGTTTTTCTGGAGTTTGGGGACATTTTTTTAGTATTAATCAATTAAAAAAATTAAATTTGCTGTGATTTCTTTACTTATTCTAAATATTCCCTTTCATACCCAACTTTGTATTCATAATTTTGAATTCTTTCAGGTGATTCAGTATCTTCAGTTAAATGTTCACTGTTATCACCTCTCAGTCCTTGTCGCAAGTAAAAACACTATTTCTCTATTTTGGAAACTTGGCGTCTGAATGAGCAGAGCAGTGGCTCTAGTGAAGTCTGACCCACTTAACCACTAGGAGCTCTGAGGTCAACTCCAATGTGAGCTGCCCTCTGGGGCCTCCCTGGGAACATCTGTCAATAGCTGAAGTCCTCAGACTTCTCCAAACTTCCCTAACATGTTTGAAATCACTTACACCTGCTACCAGAGGCAGATCAGTCAAGAATCTGACATCAAATGGATTTTTGGTCTGTCCTGTACTCTCCAGGCGCAAGGAGACCAGAGCATCCCTCCTTCCCCTCCCTGTGTGGAAGGACCATCCCTTGGGATAACTTCATGATCGCAGCTTCCAGACCTGCTGGAAGGGCTTTGTTGTTTAGGAACACTTCTTTCCACATATCCTGCCTTTAAGAATTGTTGTGCTGGTTGTGGACGAGGAAATCGATTTGACACTCAAATGCAGCTTCTGTTTAGGATGTGTTCCTTATGTGCCCAGTAGAAAGCAAGCTCTCAGGTGAGGAATTCACTGCCTTTCCCTGCCGTGTCCCCAGTACTCAGAACCATGGTGGCCCATAGCAGTTGCTCAGAAAATATTTCTTTTGCAAAAGATTGCCCTCTGTCATGTTGAATTTCCCAGCTGATAGGTATCCCAGTTTCCACCAGTTTAGGACTCTTTCTCTACAACATTCTGATAGATGCTCACCCAGCTTTTGTTTGAGTACCCCCATGATGGGTAAGAACTCACCACCTCCAAAGGTTATGTTTACTAGTTACAGACCAATTTTATTATTGAAAGGCTTTGCCTTCTATTGGCATTAAAATCTCACTACAACTTAGTCATGTCCAACCTTCCCTTCTCCCTTTGCTGTCAAAAAAAAAGACCCAACATCTTCTCCATGAGACAGAACGTGGAATATCGGAGGAGAGCTCCTTCTCCACCCCTGTCCTCCACCGCAGCTGGATTGATCCTCAAAGGTCCAGAGTCACTGGCTCCCGCTCCGTCCTCCTTATCACCACGTGGTCAAATCTTTGGCTGCCCTCACGCTTGCCTCCGTATTTGCTCATCCATCCAAACCTCCTGTAGAATGGTATAGCCCGAACTGAGTAGTGCACTGGGGCTACAGCACTTCTCGTCTGGACACTGTGCTCACACTGATGAAATTCCAGCCTGGGCAGCTACCTCCCCCTGTTCAGCTTGCCCTCAATAACGCCACACTTCTTTTGTCCTTTTTCTCACAGTTGTGTTGGACTGTGGCTCACTTTCTTCCAGAGGCAGTGAATCTACATTTTCCTTGGTTCCATTTCCTTTGATTCATCTCTAAATGTTCACAACTTTTGCTTCTTCATTTTACTGTCTGATGACACCAAGTCCCCACCCTTCCCACGTGCACATAGGCATCCTGATCAATCCTGAGGTTCTGAGGGTCTGAGGGGTCATATTCCCCACAGAGGCTTCTGCCATCAACTCATTCATTCATTCATTCAGCATACATTAGACAGGTGCCTATTAGGTGCCAGCACCCTTCCACTTCATTGCTGGCAATTAAAATGCAGCTTTGTAATTGTCTTTATACTTGCATTGATCCACCAATCAATCCTCTTTTGGTTTAGAGCCAACTAGTTTTTTTTTTTTTTTTCAGGATTAGAACCATGATCCTTTATTTATTTCATAGCTTCTATAAAAATGTTTTTTTAAAAGTCTTATTGAAGTATAGTTGACTTACAATATTGTGTTAATTTCTGCTGTACAGGAGTATTCTTTTTCATATTCTTTTTAAAATTTATTTTAATTAATTAATTACTTTTTGGCTGCATTGGGTCTTCTTTACTGTGTGCAGGCATTCTCTAGTTGTGGCGAGCAGGGGCTACTCTTGGTTGAGGTGCATGGGTTTCTCATTGCAGTGGCTTCTTGTGTTGTGGAGCACAGGCTCTAAGCACATGGGCTTCAGTAGTTGTGGCACACAGGCTCAGTAGTTGCGGCTCGTGGGCTCTAGAGCACAGGCTCAGTAGTTGTGGTGCACAGGCTTAGTTGCTCCGTGGCATGTGGGATCTTCCCAGACCAGGGCTCGAACCCCTGTCCCCTGCATTGGCAGGTAGATTCTTAACCACTGTGCCACCAGGGAAGCCGCTGGCAGATGGACTCTTAACCACTGCACCACTAGGGAAGTCCCATCTTTTTCATATTCTTTTCCATATGGCTTATCACAGGATATTGAATATAGTTCCCTGTGCTATATAGTAGGACCTGGTTGTTATCCATCCTATATATACTAGTTTGCATCTGTTAATCCCAAACTCCTAATCTTTCTTCCCTCCCCCACTCCCCCTCCCCCTTGGCAGCCAGAATTCTGTTCTCTAGGTCTGTGAGTCTGTTTCTATCTTGTCGATAACTTCATTTGTATCATATTTTAGATTCCACATATAAGTGATATCATATGATATTTATCTTTCTCTGATTTACTTCACTTAGTATGATAATCTCTAGGTCCATCCATGTTGCTGCAAATTAGAGCCAGTCAGTTTTGAACCTTCCTCCAGGAGGTCTAATTCTGCCTACATTTCTTCATCTTTGCCCAGATCCCAAGAAAGAGTCTAGAGCAGGGCTACTATGGCTGTGACGTGTGGACAAGTGGTCATCGGCAGAGTCTGTGAAACTGGTCTGTGATGCGCTAAGCACAGCAGTAGAGACTTAGCTTTCAAAAAGTTTTATACTCCTTTCACAGAGCGACCGTTTGTCACCGACTCTAATAATAAAAAGTTTGGCTTGCATTTTGTATGCTTTATTGTAATTTCATTTTTCTAGTCATTCATTTTTATTGTGATGTACAAAATTACCAGACCAAGAATGTTTAGCACAAGTAAGCAATCAAATAAAATCTGAGTTTGTCCTTTGCCATATGGTTGGAGCATAACTGGGACAGAACTCAGTCTGAGAAACCATGTGTTTTGAACAGCCTTGGATAATTTGAGTTTGCCACTTTATGTTACCTGGGGCTCTAAACCACGGGGATCAGCGCTCCCTGTGGGCCCGTTTGTGACCTCAGGTACTGGGTGTGTGTGTTTTGCTCGGCCTTGGCTCTTTCTGCCTGACACTTGGCCAGTGTTCCTCAAATTGTTTGCATGAAAGAATGACTGAGTCAAGTTCATAGTGCATTCAGCATGTGGAGAGTTGACAGAGATGAGGCAGCTTCTGCAGCGTAGGGTTAAGTATGAGAGTTATTCTACCTGCTTGGTCCATCCCTGGTTTTATCTCCTCTCTCCTGTTTCTCCTGTTTCTCCACAGCAAAAACAACAACAATGGCTGGCTGTTCTCCACAGACTAGTCCACATCTCTAGTTTTATATATGTTTTATGTGTGGTCTGTCATGGCTATAAGTGCTTGCAGGTAAAGCTATGACTTTATGCATGTATACATATTAAGTACCAACTGTATCCATGAATATACATTAAGCACTGCTGGTTATAAACATAGATTAAACACCAACTGTATATGTGCATAAATACTAAGCACTGGCTGCATGTGTGTATAAACCAACTGTATACATTCCATCCTGTGCTCTCCGTAGAGGTTGACTGGAAA
This sequence comes from Kogia breviceps, assembly GCF_026419965.1. Classification (NCBI taxonomy): domain Eukaryota; kingdom Metazoa; phylum Chordata; class Mammalia; order Artiodactyla; family Physeteridae; genus Kogia; species Kogia breviceps. Next base: position 161,844,532 of record NC_081312.1, read on the forward strand.
CACACTTCCTCTTTGATGTGTTTCCTTCATCTGCCTTTTCATGGGGCCCCAGTGATGTGCCTGGAATATTGCATCTTTCTTTCATTTTTCACATTGAAACTGCAAGGGTGTGTGTTGGCACCTATTACAGTGGATAAATTAACTGAAAAAAAAGATAGCACTTCAAAAACGTTCATGGCCTGCCTTAAGTTAGAAGATTTCAACAGCGCTGATCATGGAATGTACCAGGTCCTTTAACCTTGGTGGTTGAAGTCCACCAAGTTATTTTGAAGTTATTTTCAACAAGGAAACCAAGAAGAGAGTCGTGGCAATTTTTCAAATCATGTGTTCCAAAACATGTCCACTCCAATACCGAATGTATACGATTACAGGATGGCAGGGTGTCCCTTACATTCTGGAGATGTCTGCTTCAGTGACTACTTCAGTCCTTTAGACACTGTGTTACCCAAGGCTGAACTACAGCAGGGAATGACTATCAACACATTGAATAAGCATGATCTGATATTATTTTATGTTTGTTTTGCTCTAAGAGAGAGTTACTATGTTTCTGGAAGCTACTGAAGATTGTCAGCAAGTGATGATGAGGGTGAATGTTTCAAAAAACTTTTGGAATTCCCTCCTGTCAATGAGGCTTTTACAGCAGGAGTCAGAGGTAGTCAGGGGCTTGGAGGGTGGGTGATGTTAGATGGCAGTGGTCTCTCTAGGACCGAGATTGACCACTGATGTTGTGTGCAATGCCAGCTCATGGGGAAATGGAAAGTAGACTGACCCTTAGTTGGTTTTCTTACTGTTTTTAATTCCCCAGAGATGCTGCGGCCCTTACTGCCTGTACCCAGGTCACATCGCTCCCTCCCCCCTCCGCATCCTGGGCCCACCCCTGACATCCAGACATTTGAACTACAAGTACGAGCATGAAATTAGCTTCCAGGCTTTGTGATGCTTGTTGGTGGTTTCATATGCTAGAAAAAAACATCAGCTTGCCCTTAATTTGGAATTTTGTGTCAGATCTTGACTAAGGTTAAAAGGTTCAAGTGAATTTTACGTCTTCCCATTATTTCTTTAAGGTGAAGAGATAATATTTGCAGCACTTTCCTAACGATCAACTGAATGTGACACATTTATGCGTCGCACGTCTTGCTTCTGGACTTATTTAATATGACTTGGATCCCAAGAATGGTTTTATTATCATCCATCTAGGATTCCATGTCTTCTGTCGTCTGCTCGGCTGTGGAAGAAGAATGTAAATGGTAAATTGAAGATTTTTTTTAAAAGATTTGGTCAATAAATATTCAACATTGGATTGTGGCTATGACTTTGTTTGAAAATTTTAAGTTTATGTTGGAAGAATATGGCTGTTCTTGGCTTTAACACTTTTTCGCCTGGGTCATCACAAAAGGACATTACCAGCATTTTAATGACAGTGATTTTTGTTAGTAACAAATTCAAGCACAAATAGTCCCTTTTGACCCTCTGGAGTCTACTGGACACCCTGCTGAGCTTTCTGAACCTCCCACATAAGCACGAGCCCTACAGGGCCTCCCACAGGGTGACGTAAAACTCACCACTTCCTCAGTGGGGAATGTAGATTTCACCTCAGGCCTCATTTCAGTAAATGACTGGTTTGCTTTTGACTGAACACAATACAAACTGCAGGTCAGGACACACAAAAGCCCCTCCAACCCCATATGAATATTTGTTACCTGGAAATAAAATAAAAAGTCAGTGAGAAAGCCTTCCTAGAGAAATTGGGTCCAGCTGTGCCAGGTGATGGAATCAGGGACTTACCACCCGTGTGGCCCCCAAGGGGAGATGTGGGAGTGAGTCTAAATAGGCCGTATTCCAGGCATCTGAGTCTGCCCCATCATAGAAAAAATTTAATGGAAATAAACTAATTTGGACAAGTCTGAAATAGCTGATCAAAGCAAATAAAGAAAGATCTCTAAGCTATGAGCTTTTTCATCCTAGAATATAGAAGCCCATTAAGTTACAGTGGAAAAAGGCAAACCTTTTTATTTTTTTAGCTTAATTTGAATTTTTTTTTTTTTTCAGAAAGACTAGACAACATGTTTGCTATTTGTCACCACTTTCAGGGGTAGTTTTGCTCCGTTGTGAATCTCAGCCCACTCTGATATTAGAAGAGAGGGAGTTGGAAGTAGGTGGAGATGCTAAGGCCAGTCAGTATTCCCAAATGACTAAATATCTCTTTCAAATGAGGCTTTTCTTATTCACTTACTGATTTTATACAGTATGGAAGTGTGGTTTGCTTAAAGCTCAAGTTATGCTAAGAAAAAGGCACAGAGAAAATCAGAGATAAGCAAACCCACTTCCTCTGGATACAGTGTAAATTACAAACCCTCACTGTGCTCCAACCCACCCATCCCATGTTCCCGGAGTGCGGAATCCCAGGGACCATGCTTGCAAACGTTCCTGGAACTTTCACTTTTGGTGGCTTGTTGCATAATGGATAATGAAAGGGAAATTTCCAAAAGATCAGTACAAGCATTTTCTATTTCAGTGAAAGGAAGAAAGGCCTGTCTAGAAAGTTTCATTTACTATTTTCTTTATGAAAAGCAACACAAAACAAAACAGAAATAGAATGAAACCAAACGCATGGAAAGAACTGTCTGATATACTGGGGAAAAACCTTAGGTCCCAATCACTCCTTCAGTAAATCAAGAAAAAAAAGAAAGAGAATCCATGGAAACAAAATATTAATAAAGCAATCTGCATAATCATTCCACTAGCAGATTATAACTTGGGGTTAGCAATATGTATGATGTCTGTTCTGCTTCTCAAAAACAAGGAAATCTTATTATGTTAAAAATTTTCCGGTTGCTATAGTTCTAAGAAATCAAATAGCATTGACTGAATACATTCTGTATGACTCACATATATAGAAAACAAACTTGTGGTTACCAAAGGGGAGATGGAAGGGGGGAGGACAAAATAGGGGTACGGAATTAACAGGTACAAACTACTGTGTATAAAATAGGTAAGCAACAGACATACTGTATAGCACAGGGAAGTATAGCCATTATCTTGTAATAACCTATAACAGAGTATAATCTGCAAAAATGCTGTGCACCTGAAACTAACATAATATTGTAAATCAGCTATACTTCAGTACAAAATACATTCTGTATTATTAATAAAGATGTAAGTTAAAATAGAAAAAAAAAAACCCTTTCAAGTATGATGTCAATTTTGAACCTCATTTATCATTTAATTCTCAGGTTCTAAAATGTGGCCATTATTTTATTTTATTTTTTTTTTTATTTTTAGCAGTTTGCGGGCCTCTCACTGTTGTGGCCTCCCCCGCTCCGCGGCATGTGGGATCTTCCCGGACCGGGGCACGAACCCGCGTCCCCTGCATCGGCAGGCGGACTCTCAACCACTGCGCCACCAGGGAAGCCCGTGGCCATTATTTTAAAGAACTCATGTCAGAGTTTTCAGACCGCAAATATATTTATTTGTGTAGTTATATCAGGTAATTTTTATCAAAATATATTCAAGTCATTACTGAGGGCTAGTTAGCTAGCTAGAAAGATGGACAGGAATGGTATGTGTTGAGAAAAGCATCTTAGAAAGCTGCATAGGGATTTGGGCGTGGTAATCCTAGTCCATTTTCTTTGAAACTGGCTGCCTTAGTATCTAAGGGAATCAGGACATGGTCCTTCCATTTTATGGTAAAATTAATTAAATGTAATCTTTCCTATCTAGTTATAAAAGTCGCAGATTTCCACAGCTAAAAGTCATTTCACTGTAAGCCCCTCCATTTTCGGGTAACAGAGATGCTTATCAAGGCAGTGCTGGGTGTTTAGACAGAGCTGGTACCCGAATAATTGCATCGGCCTTGATTTGGTTTCTGCTAATGAGCACACTCTTCACTCATATCATCTAAGTTACTTTACAAAGCAAGTCTGATTTAGAAAAAGGACTCCCAGGCATCCTTTTGAACAATAGCATTAATTCTGAATAGGAAAACTTCTCATTGAATTTTTTTTTTTTCAGTTGTAATTTGCTTACTGACCTATATATCCGAGTGACTTTTCAGTTGTTTGTGCTTATTTAGCCCACGTTTTGGGGGAAGGTTTATTTGCCTAAAATGGTATTTCTCCAGAGAAATGTCTAGGGACCATCATCTAACATTTTTTACTGAGACACAGTGTGCAGAATGAGGTTGGAGAAGGTTCTGTTAGCGGGGGTGATAGGAAACGGTGGAGGTGGCTGAGGATAAGTCATGTGAAGAGGTCACGGAACTGACCTCACCAAGCTGGCTGTCGTGCAAAGAGAAGACAACATCACTTTCAGCTGGAGGGTTGTTGAAATTCGGATATGTTATGAGGTGGTACAATATCTTTTGAGATATGCACTAGTGATTGTTTTCCTTTGTGCCCTCATTCTTCTTCACGCAAGACCAAGGCTGCCTGTGTTCATTGACCCCATTGAGAAATGAGAATAGTAGGGACACAAACACTGATAAAAGTCTTGAATTGCATTGACTTTGGTTTCCCAAACCCTAAATGCCAGAAGTCCACTGTGCCAGGTGCCCCAGAGTTTCCCAGAGAGAGGACCACTCAGAGAGTCTGGAGGAAGGGGTTAGAAGGGCTGCCCGTGGGCTGGGGGAGGGAGAGGGGGGCTGGCCTGGATGGCTGGTATGAGGGTCTCCTGCAATGGACTCGGTCAGTAGACCAGCCAGCCGGCCACTTGTTTCCCTCGAAGCATCAGCTGTGATCCTGGGAGCTCTTACCAGAACATGTTGGATGGATCTTGGGTTCCAGAGCCCATGGATAGGTTCCATGTGGTAAGGTAACTAGATGATTGTTCACTGCATGGAAGCCAATCAATTATTCTTTTCCAACCCACACAAAAGAAGAACTTGCATGAAGAGTAAAAAGTATTCATGGACACTTTTGAATTACTTAAAGCATATTCCAGGATATTTTATTTCCCCCACTTCTCACATCCCATTTTTCTTCGCTTTAGTACCTCTTCCAAGCTTCATAGCCTTTCTTACAGGAAAACCATGGAGACACCTGATGTAACCCTCCAGGTGTTTTTTGTCTCCTGCTTTGATGGTATTTCAGGAGGAGAATAGCTTCTCATTTATCAGAAGGAAGGCAGGTCAGCCCTCCTGAGGGGCTGTCATGCTGCTGGAGGTCTCAGAAGCTCTCCCCACCCCACCTGCTCATTCTCAGAAGAGAGGACAACCACGTTTGGTGGGCATGGCCTGTGTAAGGGCTCCGGGGTGTGGCCTGGACGATTCCTGTGATGATTCTTTCTCAGTAACAAGTCACAATTTGGTGGTGGTGGGGGGGGATACTTTCACTTCTTGCCTTCTGCAGCTTGACTTTCATTTGCTTAAATAACCTCTGAAATGTACTCTGGCAGTTTTTCAGCCTGGTCCCTCAATTAGATCTCTGATGAAAGCTTATCTTTACCCTCTGGCTTCTTTCATTACTCTGCATATGACCACTTGGCTTCTCCCATGAACCTCTCCCCTCTTCCCAGTAAATCTTTCCCTAAGTGGTTCTACCTACTCTCATGGACTTGACCATCTCCTATATCATTATATCCAGCCTAATCTCTTTCTTGAGTTTTTACTCCTTATCAGACATATCAAGTTGGGCATGAAACCATTACTTCAAACAACCTTTGCCTAATAGGAGACTAGACATCATTGTCTCTCTAAGCCAGTACTTTCTCCTGAAACATGGATGAGTAGACTGATGGATGGGTGGATGGATGGACAGACAGATAGATAGAGATATCATGCCTCCATCTTCTTTTCCATAGATTACATTTAGCACTTAGCCTTGTTGGGGGTTTCTCTTCCTATGACTTCACAGGAAACTGCTCTCCCTAGGCCAACAATGTTCTCCATGCTGCTAAATCCAATGTTCACTTCTCTGGAATTATTTTATTTAAACTTTCAGGAGCATTTGACACAGTTGACCATGTATTTCCATTATTGTTTCCTAATTTTTCTTCTACTGTACTGGCTACTTCTTCTTAGTCTATTTTGCTGGCTCTGCCTTATCTTCTCAAACGCCAAATGTCAGGAAGATAGATTCTTGATCCCCTTTGCTTCATCCTCATTCAGATGTACGGCTCTGAAAAGCATCATTCTGCAAGGGAATTGTTGTTTTTTTGTAGTTAAGTCTTCTCTCATGAGCTCCAGACTCCTGAATCTGCCGCATACTTGAAATCTTCGCTGGGTTAAGATACTGCGCAAGTTTAGTTTGGGCAAAAGAGACACTTTCAAGCAAATGAGTAAGTAAATAAACAGAAAAGCAGCACTCCTCTAGTCCTGTCTCCCTCAGTGAACAGCCCCACCATCGGTCTAGTGTTAAACTCCAGACTTACACAACGATTCTTAATCCCTCACTTCCCTTTATTCTCCATGTCTGGTTGATTGCCATTTCCTGTTGATTCTACCAAATCTTCCCACGTGGTCATGGAGGGTGATGGTTGTGCATAGTGGGCTCAAATACACAAAAGAGGATGAAAACGCACCCAGCATAGGATAAATCCACATCTCTGTTCTACCGACTTGTTTGTCCAGGACATTTTCTTCTCCTCTTGTCTGCCCATCGTTCTTAGGCTTTTGCTGATGGGTGTCTAAAGCCCATGGCAAACGTATGGAGTTTCCTGAGGCCTGTGGTCCCACCCCAGCTTCTTCCTACTATATAACCTGCCATTATCAGGCAGGTGTGGTTCAGAGAGGTTATAAGCTTTAGAATTAGTTTTCCTGCAGGAGTCAGGAAAATCAGCTGCTTGACCTAGTCCTTTGAGTCTTCTGTTAATTATCTTTGCTTGTATCCTATCTATGTTTCTTAAGCCAACCGCAAATCTTTTTTTGGAAGCAGACATGGTACAGATGTCTGTACCATGTAATAAGAAGATATTTGAGGCCATATAAGTACAACCATGTCACTGTAAACTCTTTTTATTAGGCTTTAATTGTAATTTTTTTCTACCTAAAACAATGTTCTACCGAAAGTAATGTTCCACACAAAATGTCCTCCTGAAAATTTGCAAGTGCTTTCCAGTGACCATCATAGCACTGTACTTTCAAAAAGAAATGAAAAGTGAGGCGAGATTCTTTAGCGATTTTACACTGATGTGTTTTGCAATGAGCAGCGGCCAGCCCTTCATCATGCATCTTTCAAGGAAGTGGTTTTGTTAAAGTCATCTCAGAAAAAAAAAAAAAAACACAAAACAAAAAAACCCCAAAACTCTTGCTCTAAATAATTACCAGCATTTTTGTGGTAGAAAATGGAAACTAGAAATATTTTAATGACTGTCTTTGGGTAATATTATCATTTTCTTTGTGCTATGAATTTATATCAAACATCCAAGATAGCTTGTGCTATTATGGGAAACATATGAATTATTTATATTTAGCTTAAAATGGAGAATCCTCTCCCCAGACCATAGTCACCATTTACGATACACATTTTTTTTCTGTACAAAGCTCATTTTAATAGGGGGATTATAAAGCTATAAACACTGGTTTTCTTTCATTACTATCCTATATTTTGAATGAGTTCCTATTAAGAAAAAAAACCTCTTTTCTGTCTGTTAAAATATTTACAACCATTGATTAAACTGAAACCATTAAGTGGGGGGAAGTAATAATAGTTTGAATTTTAGTCTCAAGAAAAAAGAACAAAAGGTGCACCTGCTGTGGCTAGTTGTGGGCCAGGTGGGTTTTAGAATTCCATTTCCTTTCGGCTTTCCTAATTCCAGTTTGTTATTTTGTTTAAGTGAACACTAGGTGGCCGATCATGCTGAGATGCTTAGTTTGGATGGTGGATTTCGAGCCTTCTGTTTGGGGGTGATGTCCTTTTCTAATCTAGTTAACGGCTGGGAGAGACCCTAGGGAAGTGCTCTGGCTGCAGGGGTCCTGGGTTGAGTGGATCTCTGACACGCAAGCCTTGTGGTCAGCACCAGAGAACAACAGGAGGGGGGCCAGGAACTGATGGACGTACACATGGAGGTCAGTTTAGTGTTTCAAGGAAATTCTGCCTAGGAAACCAGAAGCAGCTCAATTAATCCTCAAGAACCACAGCAGGGCTTCCCTGGTGGCGCAGTGGTTGAGAGTCCGCCTGCCAATGCAGGGGATAGTGCATGGGTTCGTGCCCCGGTCCGGGAGGATCCCACGTGCCGCGGAGCGGCTGGGCCCGTGAACCATGACCGCTGAGCCTGCGCGTCCAGAGCCTGTGCTCCCCAAAGGGAGAGGACACAAGAGTGAGAGGCCCGCGTACTGAAAAAAAAAAAAAAAAAAAAAAAAAAAAAAAAAAAGAACCACAGCAGTTAGAGACTGTTCTTGCCGGGTTGCAGAGTTGTTTTACTTCTCCCTCAGCTTCCAAGGTTTAGAAAAGAGCCAACGGCTGGCAGAAGTCCATTGTCAACTTGTCCATGAACTGACCAATGATGGACAGGAAGGTGCTAGGCAGGGAGCAGCGGTGACTGAAAAACAGCTACTGCAACATGTTGTTGTCTCTATGTCCCAGAACCTGGAGTTAGGAGGAACTGATGTTGTAAGAGGTGGACGGTCAGCGGGCTGGGGGTCCACCTGGAGAGGAGCTTGGGGTGGCCCTCCTGCCCTGGACCAGCCTCTCTGCTAGTGCCGCCAGCTGACCTCCTTCAGATGATTTAGAAAAGGAAATATCTGTTCTTTTTCTTTATATATTTACCTTAATTAATGATCTGTTCTAGCTGTCTGAGATTCTAATATTAATACATTTGCTCCTCTTGACAATGGCTTTCGAGTTAGTATTTTTATGGACAAAATCTCTCTAATACAAATAAAAACTAACCAGGTTTCTATCAAAGCGCTCTCTGATGTTGGAAGTCTAATGCGTTGCTAGGGAACCTGTGTCCCGTCTCTGGGATCTGGCCACGAAGCAAATCCGAAAGAGCCTCTAATTCATGGGGGATGAACCACAGAGCCCGCTTTCCCTTTTTCTTTCCTTTTTAAAACTTTTTCCTTTTCTGACCCAGAGGAAGAAGAATCACTTTCTATATAGCCCAGTTATACATTTTTTTTTTTTTTCTGAATCAGAATTTCTTTAAGTTTTACTTATGGGTTTTAGTGAGGTGAGTTGGTGAGAACAGTTAAAGGGTTACTTACAAACACTATAAAAATGTGTAGAATTTAGTTCATAGCCATGGATAAGAATGCCCTGATATAGACACAGACACAGGACATGAGCAGATCATTCAAAAGCAAGGAAATACAACTAGTCAGCAAACATGCAGAAACAGTTCAGAGTTGTTGACTTAGGGCTCTCCAGAGAAACAGAACCGAGGAGTGTGTGTGTGTGTGTGTGTGTGTGTGTGTGTGTGTGTGTGTTTGCATATTTATATTAGATAGATAAACAGGTATATAGACAGATAGATGATTGATAGATTTATTATACAGAATCAGGTCATGTGATTATGGAGGCTGGCAAATCCTACGATCTACAGGGTGAGTGTCTAAGCTGCTGACCCAGGAGGGCTGATGGTGTAGTCCCTGTTCAAAGGCCATCAGGCTCCAGACCCAAGAAGAGTTGATGTTTCAGTTCAAGTCTGAAGGCAGGAAGCTGCCAATGTCCCAGTTCAAAGGCTGTCAGGCAGGAGGAATTCCCTCTCACTCAGAGGAGGGTCAGCTTTTTGTTCTGTTCAACTGATCAGATGAGGCCCACCCACATTAGGAAGAGTAACCTGCTTGGCTCTGTCTACTGATTCACATATTAAAATGATCCAAAAACACCCTCACAGAAACACCTGGAATCATGTCTGACCTAATATCCAGGCACCCTGTGGCCCAGTCAAGTTGACACATCAAATTAAACATAATGATTGCTCAAAAGACTCATATTAAAAAGTAATGGTATCTTTTTTAACCTTTAAACTCTACAATTTGAAAATGAGTGCTCAGATATATTGCTGGTGGGAGCCTTATTTACTTGAGAAAGCAAATTGGCAAGAATCTTAAATCTTCATAGCCTTTGATACAGTATTCTTATTTTGGGGAATCTTTCTAAGATAATACTCTCAACCCATGTAGAAAAATTAGATGTATACAAAATCTTTATCATGCTGTATTTATAACAGTAATAAAAATAAAGAGAATGATCTAAATTGTCAACTATATAAAAATGAATGATTACAGCTTGACACATCTATACGATAAAATAGCAAAGTTCCATTAAAACATGACGTCTCAAACAATGTGAAATGTGCTCATGTAGGTAAAAAAGCACAGTATTTTAATTACTATGTAGAATATGTATAAAAAAACTAAAAAGAAATATGCCCCAAATATTAGCAAGCAGTTATTTGGTGCTAGTAAACCTATAGATGTCCACTCTTTTGTCTTTCATACGTTTTTATTAAAAACAAAGAACTTAATTTGATGAGTCAGCTCAGTTCAACTTCTTATTTCTTGTTTTACTACTTAAGTAATGTTAACAGTGTAAATCATGCTTTAAGTTTAGAGAATGCTACATTGATGGGATTTTTAAAATCCTTTATATAATTTATTTTAATTGGACCAAAACTGTTATTTTCTAATTATTTCATTTGGCAATGTTTTTGGACCATTTTTGTAAATGAGGTACTGTACTAGGGAACTCGTACACCAAAGAGGAAACAGTTCTATAGATCTTTGTTTTGTATTGTTAATTTATGTATTGGGCCTTTACACATAAACGTATGCCAGAATATAATGCTTTTATTAGGAGCATAAGGTAACAAACAAACATTATTCAAAATGTTTACTTGTCCAAATAAGGAATATAACAATAGATTTTGCAAACTAAAAAAATTATGTTGCAAATGCTAAATCAATTTTTTTCTTGTTCTTAGCTTAGCTTTAATATTCTCCTGGCCATAATCTTATTAAAATAGCAATACTTGGTAACACAAGTTACTTCTTTCTAACTCTCGTGGACTATCCTCCAGAGGAGATAGAGCAATGAATCTGTAATGAATGAAAAGGCTCTGACAAGGCAAAAGTCCATCCACTTGGGAGAGAAAAAAGAATTAGAAAAGCTAATCCTGGAATCAAAGTTATTCTCCTTCACAAATATATACTGAATTTAGTTCTATGATTTTTTTAGACCCAGTTCTCCACACTGCTGCCTTTGACAAATACTGGGTCAATGCTGGGCCCCCATCTGGGTGGTGTCTGTCCGTGGTCACTGCTGCCATGATACAGACCCACCGTTGGGGTGTTTCCATCTTCTCTCCACTTAAAGCATCGTCCACAAAGTGACAAGATTAGCCTGTGGAGGAAAGTGAGGTATGAGAAGACGAGAGCATAGAATAATAACAGTAATAATAACAGTTACTCCACGTAACTCATTTTGAGTCCAAGATTAACACATGAACCCCAAGCCTGGACCACATTCATGTTGGAAGCTGTTATCTTAAGCAGCTCCACCCACTTCCTTTTCTGTCTTCTTTTAGACACAGCTGCCTTTTCTTTTCTTTTTTTCCCCTAGTCATGCAGTATTTATTCACATTTCAAGCTTGATACCTACTGACTTGTGGTCACATAATAAGCCTCAGTAAGTTAATAAAGTCAAAGTCACTTCCTTATTCTGATAAGATTCACATGACACGCATTTCCACGAGAACATCTTCAATGCCTCAGAATCCATCTGTGTGTGTGTGTGTGTGTGTGTGTGTGTGTGTGTGTGTGTGTGTGTGTGTTGTGGGTATGGGGTTTCGCTTTGGGGAGATGAGGAATTTCTGGAGATGAATGGTGGTGATGGTTCTACAACATGTGAATGTATTTAACACTATTGAAATGAACACTTAAAAATCGTTAAAATGGTAAATTTTACATGATGTATATTTTACCAAAACAAAAATCTAAAAAAAAAAATGTAGTGTATTTTAACTTTCAATAACCTTTTGAAACCTAGAAATCTGTAGCACATACATATATATTTCTATAAATTTGTATATATGTCTTCAGTAGTTTTTTTACAAAACGGCATTCATGCTTTCATTCTGCCTTGAACAACCATCTGTGCTTTATTATAAGCTCCAGCAGATGGAACATTGTAAAGGGTACAGGTGAGACTGTCCCTACGTCTTGCTAAGGATATTTTTAGACACGATTTCTTTTTAGACACGGAGGCTTCCTGAGTTCCAGAGATTCCTGTGACCCATTCTGGGTTCTCAAAGATCCTGGGCAGAAACCATGGAAGTCTGCATGTCCATGGCAGCAGCTTCAAGCTCAAAAGTTATATTAAACACTCCTGCAAACATTGACTTCTCCATGATATATCATGTCGATTACAGCATAAAACTAATGTTTTCATTTAACAATTGAATTAAAGCCAAGTTCCCTAAATACACACCAACTTTCTGCCTTTGGTTTCATATGTCTCGAGCATGTTCCAAGAACCTCTGAGGCCAGTGTGTCTCAGTTCATGAAGGGGTATCCTACATGGATTTTGAGGGTCTAGATTCTAGAACATCCGCTTTCACTTGTGGGAAACAGTAACATCAGTGACAAAAATCTCCTTGGGGCAGATCTCCTGCTGCAGCTATCTTCATATGAATACCTTTAAGGGAATTTTAAAACTGTGACAGAAAAGAGGAGCAAAACAGTGATTATGCCTTCTAAAATCGGATTTGTATTTCCAGACCTTTGTTACTATGGCAACAAAAGCAGCATTCTTGCAGCACATCAAGAAATGTATTTCATTCATAGAGTACTGTTAGTGGAGATTAAATGAGTTTGAACATGTAAAACTCTTAGCACAGGTCCCAGCACAAAAAAAATATATAATAAATGCTAATACTATTAACATGAAAATCTTGTTAATTCATCCAGGATTTATGGAACACTTCTATACACGGTGGGTGTTTTAGACGTGAAAATAAAGGACCAAACTATAAAATATATACATTGGAACTTGCTATCTTTGGTTAGACATCAGATTCATAGTGTGAAAAGTAGGACAGCGAAATAAGATAGGATAACAAAAAATGAGGAAGTTGCCATATGGTGGCAGATATTTTAATGACCATATAGTTACTATTTCCTGAGGACTTGCTGTGTTTCTGACGCTGTGGTGAGCACGCATGTGTTACCTTGTTCACCCTCTGGGAAACTCCTTCATCCAGAGGGAGACTGAGGGTTGGAGAGACTTGGCTGCACCTCTAACACGAAGGTAATCTTCCTGGCCTGTGTTTCCCACTGTCTGCACTCCCTCACTTTCATTCTGGTACTGGGGGAGCACTGGGCAGGTACTCTTCTCACCACTGCTCAAAGCCTTTGACTGACAATGCTGCGATATTATGATCCATAATAAGAAATATATATTTGGTCCTCCTCCCATTTCTGGCACAGAGCCCCTAAAACCTTTGGAATTTCCTAAGTGATGGGAGTAGCAAAGGTGTCTTTTGTTCCTCAGGTGATTTTTGGGAAGGCCTTCATTCACCTAAGGATGGGGGCTGGTCACCAGGAGAAGCAACCATGTGACTAGAGGGCTGGAACTTTCAGGTCAACCCCTGACCTCCATCTGGGGAGGGGAGAGGGGCTGGAGATTGAGTTCACTCCCCTCTGGCCAATGATTTAATCAATCACGCCTATGTAATGATGCCTCCATGAAACCCCAAGAGGAGAGGGTTTGGAGAGCTTCCAGGATGGTGAACACGTGGAGATATGGGGAGAATGGTGCACCTGGAGAGCGCGGAAGCTCCAACTTTTTCCCCACACCTTGCCTTAAGCATCTCCCCTCTACTTGCTCCTGAGTTATATCCTTTTATGCTAAACTGTTAATCTAGCACGTAAACTGTCTCCCTGTGTTCTGTGAGTCACTCTAGCAAATTAATCTAATCGAGGAGAGGGTCCTGGGAACCTCCGATCTATGGCCGGTGGGTCAGAAGCACAGGTGACAACCTGGATTTGGGGTTGGCACTTGAAGTGCAGGGGAAATGGAGCCTTTGTGGGACTGAGCCCTTGACCTGTGGGATCTGATGCTGTCTCCAGGCAGATGGGGTCAGAATGGAGTAGAACCGTAGGACACTGAAATGGTGTTGGAGATTAAAACTCACACACACACACACACACACACACACACCAACACCAGTGTCCGAATGGCAGATGTAGACATTTTTCTGGGACTTGTTCATTTGGGATACACCTCGTGCATTAGCAGTCGTCTGCCTTGAGCACCAATCCCGTGAACAGGGTCTTCTGTATCCTGGCAGGTCCCCTGCTTGAGTGGGAGGCTCTGGTGCTGAGGTCATGTGAGTTCACTGAAGTAAGTCATGTTCCATCTCCCTGTATTCCACACTCATAATGATAAGTCCATGTAAGAGTGTAATTGATGTTCTTCTCCTGCTACTGAAATTAACATGAACCAGGTGCCCAGACTTAGACTAATCCCAGAGTTTCCCCTCACTGGGTCTTTTTTTTCAATGTATTCACTTGAGAATTTTAGTAGAATAGGTAGATTGCTTTAACACCCCCTTCAACATTTAAATTCCTATTTAACAATATTTACCTTCTGGTAGCTGCAGAGAAAGCTACAGAATGATTAAAATCCAAGGTTCACATGGACATTATAAGTCTTCACCCCTTTACCCTTGTTCTATGCATCACAGTTCTGACAAAAAAGGGTTCTCATGGCAACTGTGATCAGAATTTCATTGTGGTTTGTTTGTGTATATGATTATGCCAACGTTTCTTGAGGATGCCCTGGCTTCATGATTTCCCTCCTTGGATAAGAATCAATTTTTCAATTGCCATCTAAAGATATTAAATTCAGCTTCAAATTCTATTTTATCCATTTGTTGGATGACAACTTTTCTGAGTCTCTGTTGGCAGAAATGAGTAGACAATAGTACCTGATTTTCAGGCTATAGTGAGTATTAGAAGATATAAGGTATGAACTTCCTATCTCAGTGTCTGACATTATAAGTGGTCTGCCTTATAAATGATAACTCTGCCACATGTGACTGTGGTTACAACGTCACCCCACTGATAAGAGCACGCTAACCCCTGCCTCTTTCACCTACACGGCTGCTTCCTGGGGCAGAGATGGCTTATTTGGCTGAGACGCATTTCTTGAGTGTGCACGTGTATTCTAAGCACACTTTATCGACTATCTCATTTAATCCCCAGCATAAACAACGACAGCCCTGGGATAGGTACTATTATCTCCCTTCTTACATGAAGGTCCCCCAGTTAGTAGGAATCCAGGAGCAGACATGAAGACAAGGGCGGTCCTGCTCCGGGGCATATGGTTTCAATCATTTTCTTGGTGCTGCCTCTGAGAGAATTGTATGTTTATTTTTACACAACTGTTCCTGTTTTATTTGATCCCAATGTATAGGTCTCTCGTGATACATTTAAATTCTAACTCCGCTCTTCTATTTGTGTACCTAATATCTCTACTTTCCTTAAATCATTAGCAAAATCGAATCCACATGCCGTTCAGCTTTTACAGTAATCGCTAATTAAAGGTTGTAATAAAACTTACTATGATAAAATAACCACCCTTTTATTTCCCACATTTGACATATCAGGTGATTATATAATAATTCTTTAAAAATAAAGATTCACTGATATTCTCTATAATCTGTTCAATTTCACAAGATAAACTTGAAAAAGGAACGCAGGGAAATCATCAGAAAATGTCCCAGTCTCAGCTACAGGAGCTCTTTACAGTCTGTGCCCAGGACTCTTCTCCTGGGGTCCCCCCCTCCCTACCCCCACCCCAGGGGGCTGTAGGGCAGGGAGCCGAGTTCTTTGAAATTCTCTTTCCTGAGGCCAGACATGGAAGGCCAACCCCTGCCCTCTGGGTGGGGCTACTCAAGGCTGACTTATACTCCTGAGTCCTTGGCGTCAGGTTGTAGGGTGTCCTCTGCCCCTCCTCTCCCTGTCCCTCCCATCACCCCTCCCTCCCCTCCTCCCTTCTGCCGTAGGTCTTCAATGACTTGTTATTTGGGATGTACCAAATGCATTCAGTATTGTCAGATTCTGGTCATTCTAATAAGTACATGATATAAATTTTAATATAATCCAAATGACAGTCAATCCCCTAGCCTGTGACGTCATTCTTATTTGACATCCAAGTAAGATGGCCCTTGACTCCATCTCAGAAACTGTGAGAAATTCATTGTCTTCACTAACTAAAATTAAATTCGGGCATCTGTGTGTTTTAAAGTACCGTTGCCCTCCCTGGTGGGTGCTGGCTCTTTCTCTTGCTGTCTCTCTCTCTCTCTCTCTCTCTCACTCCCTCTCTCTCTCTCTCTCTCTCTCTCTCTCTCTCTCTCTCTCTCTTTCTTCCACCTCTTCTCTCCTCTAACCTTCAGAACGCCCTGCACACAAGCCAGCAAAGAAACTACCCACAGACAGCCTACCACCCAGCTTCTCTTCCATCACCCTCTGTTAGGCAGCAATCAGTCTCTATTCCCCGGAGGACTGGGCTTTGCCCAGGGCGACCTGTGAGGGAGTGGGTAACTCCACAGGTTACCAGAATGGGGCAGGAGTGCTCAGCCGGGGGTCATGGGGACACCCTGGAGACCAGGTCACAGTGGGATGCCCTCACTGAGAACGTGCCCGCAGGCCCTGGTGGAAGCTGTGATCCCAGTCTTCCTGCTGCCAGGACGAGGTCCCCAAGGCTCCCTCCCCTCCATCCTCGTTCCCCTGCAGGTGGGGGGCTTTCATGGTTTGAATGCGCTGCCTGAGGGCCTCCTGTGCTTGCAGCCCTGCAGTGGATCAGCCTGACCCCAGAGAGAGAAAAAGGTGAGCATGTTTCTGGAAATAAGAGGCCAGTCACAGGAGTGATGGACTAGAAGGACAGGGCTGAGCCTCCAAGGCCCTAGATGGCCTCTCAGATGGTCCCTGTCCTTGCTTCCTCTCTAGGTGTCAGGGGGACCCCCATTCCTGAGGGCCCTGGCTGTGCTGGCTTCAAACCTCTTGTCTCTTTCTCTCATGAGGGGCCTTCCCAGGGCTCCCTTTCAAGACCTGTGTGTCATGTGGCCTGTTGTAAGCTGTTGTGTCCCCACAAAATTCACATGTTGGATCCTAACCCCCAATGTGATGGTGTCAGGAGGTGAGGCTTTGTGAGGTCACGAGGGTGGAGCCCCCATGATATCAGTGTCCTTATAGAAGAGACCCCAGAGAGCCCCCTGACCCTTCCTCCAGGTGAGGACATAGCGAGAAGATCCTGTCTATGAAGCAGGAAGAGGGTTCTCACCAGACACTGGATCTGCTGGGGACTTGATCTTGGACTTTGAGACTCTAGAGCTGTGAGGAATATATGTCTGTTGTTCAACTGCCTGTCTGTGGTATTTTGTTATAATAGCCCAAATGGACTAAGGCAGGCCCCCCAGCAGTAAAGATGCTGGTCATGATGTGTATCTTTACCTGCCCTGTGTATTTGCCAGAGGAAGTCATGAAAGCCCAGCCGATGGCTCTCAGGCTGCCCCCTCAGCACTAGGAATTGTTCAAACTACCTCTGTATTTATGCTATTGAGGAGACAGTGGAATAAAGAATCCTCAAACGTCATTCAACTCTGCAAGGTGACTTTGATGCATAGCACAATAAACTAACAGTTGTGAACCCCTAGCCCGGAGCTGGACCCAGAGTTGCTGGGAGGCCGACTGCCCCTGCTGGGAATTCATCCTGCTCTGAGCCTCCTCAATGCTCACACTCCCCTCACCTCGAACAAAGCTGCCCTTGAGCTCGCTTGCCTCCCAAGTTTATTCTGCCCCTTTTCCATGGGATGGGGGAGTAACCATGAAGTTCAGCTTATAAAATCCCCCCTTCCCTGTTGGCTGTAGGAGCTAGAGAAGTAAGAGAACGTGCAGAGTAAAATTAAGGAAAATAAACAATTTAGTTGTCTCTACTGCTTAGTTATTTTCAGAAAGTATTGGACGATAATACCTCTGTGGATAATCAAGAGCCAATTTATAATCATAACACCTGCTTAAGCAAATTAAAATAAGTGCATAAGGTATGGCAATCAGGAAAAAAGAAGTCTCTAGGGAACAATCATTGATGGATGCTTTTAAAAGAAACATCAGTATGACAGAAGTATTTCTGAATCCTGGCTGGTGTCCATCATCACAGCGTTTGATGGTCAGATGAGTTTGTCCTGGGACCTACATTGGAGGAAACGCTTTCCCTCCACCCTCTTAGGTTCTGTGGCTGGGCCTGAAAATTAAACTGTAAAAAGACAGACTGATAGGAGAAGAACATTCATGTTTTATTCAATGTTAATTTTCTGTGTGTACAAGGGGGCCTTCATGTATAAGAAATAAAAACCCAGAGAAGCAGATAGGCCTGACAAATTATATACCATTTTAACAAAGAATGATAAATTTTGGAGACTGAGAGACAAAGGAAAAAGAAGTTTGGGCTGGGGGTGGTAAATTGTGGGATAGTGACTAGGAGATGTAGGGTGGGGGGGATGAATGGAAGATTAGGGCTATTTTAGTAAGTTGTTTGTACAGGTCCATTCCGGCATTGGTAAAAATGTCCTGCTCCTCCTGGTCCAGGGAAGGCCCCCTTCTCATGGGAATTTGATAACCTGCTTTTAGGTAGAACATGGGAGGTCAGAGAGCCCTTCTTGCATCTGCAAATTCCCTCAGTTCAAAGTAATCAGTGTGCCAATCCCACATATTTTGGGGTGGAATCCCTTCACCCCTGGATTATCACCCCATAGTTATAAATCAGTAGGTAGCATTGACCTGATCAGGGCACTGCAGTTTTCAGACCATGGCTCATTGCCAATCAGGGGTGTCCAGCTCAGCTTCCTGGCTCCGCCGCTTCGAGACTGGTGAACATGTGGAGATTTGGGAAGAGTGGGGGCTGGAGAGAGCATGGAACCTCACACCCTTTCCCAACACCTTGCCCTGTGCATCTCTTCTCTCTGGTTGTGCCTTAGTTGTAACCTTTTAGAATAAACTGGTGATCTAGGGAGTGAACTGTTTCCCCGAGTTCTGTGATCCTTCTAGTACATTATCTAACCTGAGGAGGGGGTTATGGGAACCCCCGATCTCTAGATGGTCAGGTCGGTCAGAAGCGCAGGTGACGTGTGACTGATGTTAGCAGTGGCAGGAGAGAGAGGACAGCCTCGTGGGCCTAAGCCTGTAACCCATGGGGTCAGACGTTACCTCCAGGTAGATGGAGTCAGAGATGAGTTAATTGTAGGACCCCCAGCTGGTGTTACAGAATTGCTTCGCCTGTAATATTCACCTTGGTGTTGGAAGTGATGGGTGTTGTGGAAGACACCCCACAGAGGTGCGTGCTTCTTCCCTTATATCAGCCACTCCCCTGATCCCCCAAACAAATACCTCTAATAAAGCATGACCCAGATGCCATAAAACGAGTGCCAAAAAGGACCCAGGTGTGTGTGTTATACCCTCGAAAATAGAAATTTTGCTTTTCCAGAGCTGCCATTCAGAACATTTCCTTGTTTCTTTTATTCCCGATTATACATTCTCTTTGGTCTTGAAGCCCTGCAATAGTTCGCTGTGATTACTACCAGTGCATTTGCAACAAAATTTTATTACAAACAAAGTGGAATGTCCCCTGCCATTTGCTTCAATAGAATCTGATCAGTCTTTTATTCTAAAATCAAACATTTACAGTTTTTGTGGCATTTTCACCACCCGTTCAACTCTATTACACTGAAAAAGTCTTTTCTGAGCTCCCAGATGGGGTGGGACATTGTTCTTGGCATCTGTGTCATCAGCCTTCAAGCAGCCCACAGTCCTAGGAATCACTAACACCTGCTGAGAGTGGCTGGCTACCGGGTGAAGTGATGTACGTGTATCAACCCATTTAACGCTCAGAACAATTCTAAGATGTGTATTAACAGAGAACGAAGGAGTAAATGCACAGTCCTGGGTACAGGTGAGCATTGCCTCTTGTCTGGTTGTCCATCTTAGCATTTTCCCCACCGCCAGCCCCCACTCTGTTCTTGTGGGGCATCTATGGACACAGAGTTGAGTCTCAGACTCAGGGGGAAAGATGCGCAGTGTCCTCCCTGCCCTCCTTGGACTGTGGCTGTTGGTAAGAGCAGATGTGTACACGCATTTGAAGATATGCATGCAGTTCCCTGCCACAGTCAAGGCTAAGTCCTTCATGAGGAAGTCAGGAGCAAGGACACAAGTTCCATCACAGTTCAGAGGAGCGTGGACCAGTGGTGGAGAGGAGGGACCTTGGGACCAGGCCCATGGGGGAAGGTGGGTGCAAAACTGCCCTGGAAAGGAAAGGAAGATGCAGGAACTCTGAGGTCAGGCCTCTTTCAAACCACAACCGAGCCTGTGGACACATTCAGAATCTCATAGCCGTTTCACTCTTATGTCCTTCAACGTCCCCCAAGGACATCACCCAGCCCCCATCTGTGGATTTGGAGATTACAGGACAACATACTTATGAGAAAAAAATTATTTTAAACTCTCTTTCTTATTTTATTGATCCTAATTTCATAGCTATGAATTAAATCATGGCAATGGCTGATCATCTTAGATCAAAAACACAAGGAAAGTTCAGTTATTTAAAAAGCACAAGGAGGTTGGAGGGGACACCTTGGAACACAAAGGGTAAATTTACTTAGTTATTGATGAAGGTCATTGCACCTTAAACATGTCAATGAATGCCATTCCACTGGGAAAAAGTAAAAGTATTTAGACTATCATGTGATACCCTATAGGAAAACTGGAAAGAACTGTCAAGCCTGTGAAGTAAAGTGGTTGTGATGTGAGCGTGTGTTTTCTTTCCAGAGAGCTTAACACTGGAAGCGAGGCCGTTAGGATGGACATGGTGAGATTGGTGTGGGAATTTCAAAGGCTTTGCAGAGGATGAGGGGCGGTGATCATGAAGGCGTGTGACAGAACGGCTTCCTGGAGTCTGCAGAGTGGTTGCACAGAGCAGTCGGAGAAATCAGAGAATTATGGAATTTTAGGAGCGGCAAAGAGCAGAAACCCTCCCAAGATAAGATCTGAGGCTAATGGGGCATGCCAACTGAGAACTCAGTTTCCTTGTTCAGTGCTGGATCCTGAATCCAAAAGGCAGGGAGCTTGAAGGATGACTTCCCCTCAGCAGCATGCTTGGCGGGTTCCTCTGGGGACAGAACAAATGAGAACAGGGTGAAGATGTCGCATGAAGGATGTGGGTTAACGATAAAAATACATTTTGAGGCACTAAGTGAGTCATTAGGGAGCTGTATCCCCTCATCTATACTGGCGTCCCCCCATTTTCTGAAACCTTCTGGCACTTTCTGTGTGTATTGCTCTTTTGAGCATTTAATCATATATTAGATTTTGTCTGTCATGTAAATGTTTTAGTGTCTTTCTTCTACCACCATATAAAATCGGTCTGTGTCCTGGGAGATGTGTTTAATTTTTTGGACGTAATCATCCATTCCTTCCTTGCTAAACCTCTGTGAAGTAAGCAGAGCAGGTATTTTGATTCCAACTTTCAGATAAAAGTATCCATATTGAATGGAAGCAGGTGGGAAGCCAACAGAGAGGGGGGTTCCCAGCAGGTCCTGCCTGTCCAAACCCAACACTGAATCCAGATGAACTTGCAGTAAACACTCACAAGGAAATAAATGGGTCAATAAAGTAAGGTTCTTCCTTAAGACAGATTTTATGAATGAAGTTAGTTTTTGGTTAACCTTATTGGTCTTTAATATTTCATTTGTGATGTAAGAACCAACATTTCTAAAATCATGTCTATTTTCTCAAGGATATCTACCACTTCTTGCCCAATTTTTAGTTCTCTTAAAAGTTCAGAAGATGGTAGTTAAATACACACACACACAGACATATATATATAACATAGAGAATAAAAATAAGAACTTCATCCGGCCCTATGAAATTAGAACTGGAAACATTTTGTCGAGTTGATATCGTTGCCAATAAATTATAGCTCCCAGTGGAATTTTTAAAAATCGCTTCTCCAGCACAATTCTAAATGTCTTAGTAAATGTGCTTGTCTCTTTTCCCAGGCGAGATTATTATTTAAGGTAATGGCGCCCACTCCTCATGACATTCTTGGGCAGAGGATATGAATGTGCCTTTGAAATGTAATTGTTGTACTTTCAAACACTTCCTCCTCCAGACCCATCCCTCAGTTGTTTCTTCGCTCATGGGTATTTGTGTCCCTGTCACTTTTACTTCTTTACCTCTCTTTTCCCATAATCACCTTTGATGTTCCCTTCTTTATTCTCGACTCTTGTCTCACGCAGCTTTGGTACCAAAGAGCCATGTACTAATGTTGGCGGTCGCCCTGTGCCGAGGGCTCGGCTGCAGAAGCAGAAGCCGTGGCTCCATCCTTAGGGGGATTCGGTCCAGTGGGGGAGAAGCACAGCTCAGGAGCCTTCCACGCTGCAATGCTACTTACCGATCAGATTGCTGTGGCAGCTCAGAGGAGGGGCGGCGGGTCCGGGAGGTAAACTTCAGGGAAGTTCTCGGTCTCAACGAAGAAGGTGCATGGACCCGCCTAGAAGGTCTGTGGGGAGGGGCGGCGGATCCTGGGGGGTAAACTTCAGGGAAGTTCTCAGTCTCAACGAAGAAGGTACATGGACCCGCCTAGAAGGTCTGTGGGGCGGGGTGGAGGGTGGGAGCCCAAGATTCATCCCAAAGGAGGGGAAGAGCGATCCTGCTGTGTGCCCAGAACCAGGCACCTGAGTATGGGCATGAAAGGTGACATCTACCTGTGTCAGGTGTGCATTTGGTGCCCCTCAGTTTCAAGCTGTCCACTGTCCTCTGCTCAGGGATGTAGGCCTGGGCTCTGTGAACCCCTTCCTGCACGGCCAGCTGGCTGCACACTGAGCTCTGCCTGCAGGGGGTGTGGGAGGGGACGGGATGAAAGGGGCTCCTCCATCCTTTGCCTCCTGGGGGTTTCTGTTGGCTTCTCCCCAGATTGCCACCCAGTACTGCTTCTTCCCCTGGGCAGGGGCAGTTCCTTTCTGCGGGAACAGTGGGACTCAGTTTGCTACTTTGCCAACACTTGCAGGATAGGCTGCACTGGGCTTTCCCAGATCACGTGCCCCATGTTGAGAAGCAGAGATATGACTAATATCCAACCGAACTGAGAAGGTATTTAGAGACCAAAAAACAAAGTGGGCAATTCCATAAAGTGTGATCATGAAGCTTATTGTGGGACAATTACACACAGGCAGGAAGGACCTGAGGATGGATGATCCAGAGACTTTCACAGCTGCCCTAGGCACCAGGCACTGCTGAGAAGGGGATTTTAAGGGGCCTAAGTTAAAAATAGAATCTGACTTCCAAGTGAGAAGCACATCTGCATGGATGGGAAGGGGATTTCCCTCCCCCCAGAGGGTCTCATGACCACCAACCATCTGCATCAGCAAAGATGCTTTTCCAGGTTTCATATCAGATGAAGGCCAGGATGAAGGCTGATAGGAATTATCTGGCTTGGGCACATTCCTTGTGAGTGGGCCAAAGTTCAGTCACGCAGAGAGGGGACGGGGTAGGACTAGGGGTCTGAGATGAAGCTGACAGAATGGAGTCAGTGTGGTCCAGCCTCACACCCTGACTTCAGACTATCCCACAAAGCTACAGTCATTACAACAGCATGGTACTGGCAGAAAAACAGACACATAGATCAATGGAACAGGATAGAAAGCCTTGAAATAAACCCACACACTTGTGGTCAATTAATCTATGACAAAGGAGGCAAGACAGCCTCTTCAATAAGTGGTGCTGGGAAAACTGGACAGCTACATGGAAAAGAATGAAATTAGAACATTCTCTAACACCATACACAAATAGAAACTCAAAATGAATTAAAGACATAAATGTAAGCCTGGAAACCTTGAAACTCCTAGAAGAAAACATAGGTGGACCACTCTGACATAAATTGCAGCAATATTTTTTTGGATCTGTCTCCTCAGGCAAAGGAAACAAAAGCTAAAATAAACAAACAGAACCTAATTAAATTTTAAAATATTTGCACAGCAAAGGAAACCATCGACAAAATGAAAAGACAACCTGCTGAATGGGAGAAAATATTTTCAAATGATACGACTGATAAGGGATTAATATCCAAACTATATAAACAGCTCATACAACTCAACATCAAAAAAGCAAACAACCTAAACAAAAACAGGCAGAAGACCTGAATAGACATTTTTCTAAAGAAGACACACAGATGGCCAACAGGCATATGAAAACATGCTCAACATCGCTAATCATCAGGGAAATGCAAATCAAACCACAATGAGATATCACCTTACACCTGTCAGAATGGACCACAAAATTGAAAATCAAAAAGGCCACAAATAACAAATGTTGGTGAGGATGTGGAGAAAAGGGAACCCTCCTACACTGTTGGTGGGGATGTAAATTGGTGCAGCCACTATGGAGAGCAGTGGAAAATAGTACAGAGATTCCTTTCAAAAAAACAAAAATAGAGTTGCCATATGATCCAGCAATTCCACTCTTGGGTATACATTCAAAGAAAAGAAAAATACTAATTTGAAAAGATACATGTACCCTAATGTTCACAACAGCATTATTGACAATAGCAATGATATGGAAGCAACCTAAGGGTCCATCAATAGATGAATGGATAAAGATGATGTATATATATATATAATGGAATACTACTCAGCCATGAAAAAATGAAATCCTGCCATTTAGAACAACATGGATGGACATGGAGTGTACTATGCTTAGTGAAATAATTTCAGACAGAGAAAGACAAACACTGTATGTTATCTCTTATATATGGAATCTAAAAAATAAAATAAAGGAATGAATATAACAAAACAGAAATAGACTCACAGATATAGAGAACACACCAGTGGTTACCAGAGGGGAGAGGGAAAAGGGGAGGGGCAAACATAGGGGTAGGGGATTAAGAGGTACAAACTACCAGATATAAAATAAATAAGCTACAAGGATATAGAGTGCAACACGGAATATAGCCAATATTTTATAACGACTCTAAAGGTAGTATAAACTATTATACTAGTATAATATATACTATATAATATTATATATTATATAATATATATTATATTATATATATAATATATAATATAATATTATATTATAATATATATTATATATATTATATTTTATATTATAATATATATTATATATATATATTATATATATATTATATATATAATATAATACTATAAACTATTATACTAGTATAAAGCTATTGAATCACTATGTGGTACACCTGAAACTAATATCGTATTGTAAATCAGTGATACTTCCATAAAAAAAGAAACTATTAACAACAAAAAAAAGAAACACCAGCTCCAGCCACCTGCGGTCTTCTCTTTAGGATCAGGGTCTTGTCCCCACTGGGAGCCCCTGTCGAAGCTCAGGGACGCCAGCAGTGTTTCAGCAGTGCCGCCCACCCCTCAGGGCCCATCCACCAAGCTTTGGAGATTTAATAATTCCCTCCATCTATCCCTGGAAGCCCAGGCAGTGGCGGCTACCGCTGTACTTGCTACCTCCGTGAGCCTGTGGTGGATTCTTTCCTTTCCAGTGACTTAGTTAACATCCTGATGCCTGGTAGACAATCATTTACATTCATTTTTCTGCATTCAATTAACTGCAGTGTATCTGCCTCCTTTTTGATACACACATATACAAATACGTTATCGATGGTAATATTCTGAAATTTTCCCCATGCATTATTTACCATTGTGTGTTTTGTTTCATACTCTTGTGAGTGTATATGTAAAAGTGATATCCATACATTTTAGTGTCCTTATAACACTCATGGCTTGGATATAGCCTCATTTATTTAACCACCCTCCATGTGGCAATCCTGAGTAGATTAGCTGCAGTCAGTGGCTACACTGACTTATTTCTGAGTGGACTTTAGGGGATTGGTGTACAATCTCCAGGTCTGGCTAAATTAGGAATGATTTCTCTATTCTTACTCTTTCACAGAACACTCATTTAAATCTAAATTATGTGTGCAAGGAATTGTTTTGGTGACTAGTTTGTAACTAGCCAAGAATACAGGTCATGAAAAAAAAGGAGGATTAATTGACAGATTTTTTTTTTTGTGGTACGCGGGCCTCTCACTGTCGTGGCCTCTCCCGTTGTGGAGCACAGGCTCCGGACGCGCAGGCTCAGCGGCCATGGCTCACGGGCCCAGTCGCTCCGCGGCATGTGGGATCTTCGCGGACCGGGGCACGAACTCGTGTCCCCTGCATCGGCAGGCGGATTCTCAACCACTGCGCCACCAAGGAAGCCCGACAGATTTTTAATGTTTCTAGTTTCCAATTTTGAGCCCATGCCTTACCTGAAGTAGAGTGTTATTTTGTTTCAGGATTGTTTTCCTCATCAGAAGTAATTTGTCAGCACTTTGCTTCAACATGAGAGAGAGTGGTGGTGTGGGTAATTCATAGTGTGTAGAAAATGACTGCTTATTAATTTGCTAAAATAACGTGTCCCACTTAAATCAATTTCACTTAATCCATTATTTCACTTACATCCACTTAAATCCATTCTTTCCATTATTCTATTCCATTTCATTTATTTCCATAAATCCATTCCCTTTCCATTATTTCAAACAGACTATTTGTTATAGGAGAATTTTTTAAAAAATACATTGTCTTGAATTCCCAATTTATGCCTCATTTAATATTATAATCTGAAATGAGTTAGATGTTACTGATTCACCATCCTGCTAAATGAAATAACAATTAATATATGAGTAGGGATTGCTAAAATATCTTAGGTTATGAAAAGTAGATAAAAATTAGCCTCTATACTGCCCAAACTAAAAACTTAATATAGTAACAATATAGACTCTAAGTTGAATAAATTAAATGAAAAATAAATGTGGTCTATTATACTCAGCACCTCCTGCTGTATTCTATGATGAGTGCTCATAAAAAGAAAATATTGCAATTTCTTCTTCTGGAATTTTTTTCTCCAATCACTTTCTTATTTACATTCTAAAAGTTGAGGAGAATAAAAAAGTTAAGAAGGAAAAGGACAAAGGAATTTGATAAAGTGTAAATACTTGTGTAAGAATTCCAAAATCAGAAGTTGTCTTTATTGTTTGGAATAATCAGCTCAATTCTTCACTCTTCTCTGTATCTAAACCCTGTGATGTGTGACCCTGAAGTTCCTACAACAAAAGCGCCCTCTTCACATTGAACTGGATTACGTAACTTGCTTTGTTCAATGGGCTCTCACTTGATAGATAACAAACAGGGACTTGCAATGTGAGTTCACAGTGGGGCTTGCTCTCTTGAACCTCTGTCATCACCATAAGAACATGCTCGGACCATCCTGTGTGTCCAGCAAACATGAGAGAACTGCAGTGAGGACCCAAATCATACACCCACCGGCCGCAGGAGAGCTACTCAGATCTGTAGAGACTAAATGAGTTTTGGGGTCATTTTTACACATTATTATGCCAATAAATACATTCAAACATGATATATCACAAGCAAAATCATAGTTAGGCATATGTAGATTAGGAAAAAGAGTGTGAGATTGGGGCGTGGAAGAGCAGACTCAGAAACAATGAAGATATTAGTGACTGCCAAATATTATCCAACAACTTTACTGATTGAAGACTGGAACTTCAGTCTAATTCTTTCTCCACAAAGAGAGGTAAATAACAGCAGGCATTTAATCTATCTTTCTCTTTCTTCTCTCTCTTTCTCTCCTTCAGATGACATTACCCATAAGGACTTCTGTGCTTTATGAAAAGGTATTACAAAGGCATATTATGTGGAATAAAAACATGCCATACATTTATTCATTGGGAGAATGAGTTGACTTATTCAAACACAACATATGCTTCATTTTCTACTCAACCAAAAAGAAAACGGGTTTCTCCCCAAACCCCTCTCATGATGACCAAAACACAGAGGAGAGTGTGGACCCTGCCACCTGACTGGGGCCTCTCTGACTCAGATCACCTTTTCCAAATGAGAACTGACCAAATATTAGGAATGTTCTTCCATTAAGTTCTATGTTTAGGAAACCTATTATATACATATTTCAATCCTCATTGTTTTGGAGTAGCCAAAACAGTCAGTAACACTTGCTTTGCTTTCAGGTTGCTTATGGTTCTAGTAGGTCAAGCTTATGAAAAAAAAACCAACAACCTACTTTTATGAAAAAATGGTAGATGACAACACCAGGATGAATATGCTATAACTTCAAAGAGTTTTGTGTGTTTCTTACAAAAATGAAATAAACAAACAACAACAACAAAACCTGACATTTAGACAACATCATAAGACAGTGAACTAGAAAAGCTCTTGATTTTCCTTTGTAAAGATTTGCTTCTCTGCTAAGGTGTAACAACAACACAAAACGCCCACTTCTGTTAGTAGCACCTGCAAACCTCTTCATTCTGCTCAAGCTGCTTCTTCCCCTGCCCTGTTCCCTGTTGTCTCATCACCCCGATATTTCCAAGATGTTAACTCAATTCCTTCTGTTCCCGGAGTCAAGCTTAATCTTGAGCGTTGCTGACTGTTCATCTCGATTTCAGATGTTCTGTTTTCCTATCTGCTCACCCTCCCGGCTTCCTTGCCTCCTCTCTTATGGGAAAGAATGCTCCTCTTTTCCACCTATACTCTCTCTAAGAATTTTCCTTCACCTTCAGAATCTTTGTCCATCAACTATCTCCCTTTTCCTACTTTATTTTTTCTCTGTTATGTCTCCTCTCTCCTAAAAAAAGGAAAATAAACCTTCTTTTCACCTTACTAATAATTCAATATAACAAACTTTCTTCAGACTCATACTCCCTAACAGGATTGGTTATTCTTTTCTTACTGTGTCCCTTAATATCTAATGTTTTCCCCTGTGGTGCTGCTAACATCACTTATCAAAGCTCACCTTCCCTTCACCAAAGCCAGTGAATCCCATTGTCTTTGAACGTCTGCAGTATTTGACATTATTAGACATAATTTGATTCCCGCATCCTTCTGGGTATCGTTCCTTCCTAAGGATTCTATCAAAATACACTTCTTTTCTGGTTTTCCTCCCTTTTTATTACTTCCTAAGCTTTTTTTCTCAACACCCTTAATATAAGGTTTTGTGAAACTCTGCTTTAACTGCCCTTTGCTCTCTCTCTTTCAACTCTCTGCCTTGACCTTGGGATAGCTTTCATGCAAAAAAGCTGTCTGCGGTAGAAATTTCCAGCTTTGGAGTCCTTGAGCTCACGCTGCATACACTTCCAACGGTCTTTTGGGCATAAACTCTGGCCTGACCTGCTTGTACCCAAACCAAACTTTTCCTCCAGAATCTGCTCGTCATGCCCCTGACTTTCCCATGGAAGATACAGACTTAATCATTTTATTCATCTTTGAATTTGTCCTTCACAGTCGGTTGTCATGTTGGACTGAGTCTAACTTCCCATCGGTCGTCAAGCCGACTGCTATTTCTCTCTGCCCTGGGAGCCTTCATAACCCTGGGATTCCAGTCTGTATTATTTTTTCAGCAGTTTTGAAAAAGAAACGTCCATGCCTATGTTATAAGCTATGCCAAAGAGTGCACAGATTCTTAATTCTTTCTTATCAATGCAGTGTTCATCACAGTAAGCATATGGTAGATACTCAAATAATATTTGCTAAATTAAATGGAATTGAACCTCCTTTGATTCTCTTAGTCATTCCTCCTTTGTAATTGGAGTCTCATATTAAACGACAGCAAAATTCTTGGCTTTTATCGGATTTCAGTTTTAATTTTCTCTCTAAATCTTAATTAAGTGATGCATAATGTCTTGTAATCAGTTAGGAGATTAGCAAAAGTTGGCCACTTACCACTAAATGTGGCATTTTGATTTAGATGGTAAAAATTTTTAAAAAAACAGCCCTATCATTATTAAAGTGAAACCATGTGTTCTAGATGTAATCATTTGTGTATTAAAATGCTGCTGGTGGGCTTCCCTGATGGTGCAGTGGTTGAGAGACTGCCTGCCGATGCAGGGGACGCGGGTTCGTGCCCCGGTCCGGGAAGATCCCACATGCCACGAAGTGGCTGGGCCCGTGAGCCATGGCCGCTGAGCCTGTGCATCCGGAGCCTGTGCTCCGCAACGGGAGAGGCCACAACAGTGAGAGGCCCGTGAACCTCAAAAAAACAAATAAAAATAAAAATAAAATGCTGCTGGTGAAGGAGGCATTTTCTTTTCTTTTTTCTTTTTTCAAATAAATTTATTTATTTTTAGCTGCATTGGGTCTTCATTGCCGTGCGCGGGATTTCTCTAGTTGTGGCGAGCGGGGGCTACTCTTCGTTGTGGTGCGCGGGCTTCTCATTGCGGTGGCTTCTCTTGTTGCGGAGCACAGGCTCTAGGCACGTGGGCTTCAGTAGCTGTGGCATGCAGGCTCAGTAGTTGTGGCACACGGGTTTAGTTGCACCGCGGCATGTGGGATCTTCCCGGACCAGGGATCAAACCCATGTCCCCTTCATTGGCAGGTGGATTCTTAACCACTGCGCCACCAGGGAAGCCCGAGGAGGCATTTTCACTTAACTTTTCCTATTTTGGTTTTCTCTGATTCTGAGAAAATACCCTCAGGGCTGAACATTCTCATGCCTATTCTCACTGCAGTTTGCTCACTGTTGAGGTAATCAGGTGTGAATAAGTAATGTGTTTTAATAATTATGGCATCTAAAAACATTGTTGGTCTATTTTGTTTTATAGTTGGATAATGTAAAAAGATTTACAGAAATGTAGGCATGGCCTAGTTTCATGCCAATGTATTTACAGGGATGCAGGCTATGGCTTAAGCTGCTCTGGAGGGAAGTGGGTCCACCTCTGTGGATGCCGTCAGCTTGGATCTGGGCTGCAAGCTCCTTTCCTCTGACCAAGAGAAGCTAAGAGTTGTGAATGCAGCTGACCATCTCTGGCTGCTGAGGAGCTGGCCAACTGCCCAGGGAGTGAGCCTAGGAGATAAGGTATTAGTGGGGAGAGCCCCAGAGTTCCCATGTCCTAGTCACATGAGCCTAGTCAGGCCAGGCTCGGCAGTGTTTTTCGGACTCATGTTTTTGGCCCAAACAGAGGTGGTTTTTTTGTTTCGTTTTGTTTTTGAATTTTTATTTTATATTGAAGCATAGTTGATTAACAATGTTGGGTTAGCGTCCAGTGTACAGCAGAGTGATTCAGTTATACATATAAATGTATCTGTTCTTTTTCAAATTCTTTTCCCATATAGGTTATTACAGAATATTGAGCAGCATTCCCTGTGCTATACAGTAGGTCCTTGTTGGTTATCTATTTTAAATAGAGCAGTGTGTATATCATATAATCTTGCTTATATGCAGAATCTAAAGAAACCAAAAATGATACAAATGAACTTGTTAACAAAACAGAAACAGATTCACAGATTTAGAGAACCAACGTATGGTTACCAGTGTTCAGCCCTTTTGTGTCGAGCTGTGTCTTTGACAATCACAACCAACCCTCTCATTGAGCCCACCCATCCCCCTGCACGGTGCCTGCCCAAGTAACTCACCGGGTCTGCAGGGCTCCTGCCGGCATGGAGGCTATGACCCTGGTTTCCGTCAGACCCAGGAACCACTTGGGAATCACCACTATGTCTCAAGGAGTCTTCTTTATCAGAAAGAACGGGTTTATTTTCAGGGTGAGAAAAATATTTTTTGAATGAAGTAATAACCAAGTATGGCTAACTTGGAAGGAGTGACTGCTTACTCTGACTTGAGAATCAAGGAAGCTTTTTAATGCTACAATATATACCTACTACCACATAGCCTTGGTTCCATATTCCTTATATCACAAAAACTTCAAACAAACACAGTATGTCATCCCTGGGATATAAAGATGAATTAAGTGGAGCTTCTGCCTTTAATTTTATCAGATTCACAGGCAAAGAAGAAAGAACATGAAAATGCAAAAAAATGCTTTGGCACGTTTTCCAGTTTTATTATTTGATTTATTCACTCTAAATATCCACTTGAATTTACTCTTAGTACCAAGATCATCTTCTATATGACCAGTATTATCTATAGTGTTTTTCTTTCAATTATTTTGGACCATTTGCTTTTAAAGAGCTCCTACAAATACAGAATAAAATGCTCTCAAAAATCATGAAACGTTGTTTTTCTGATGTTCAATAGCAAACATTTATTCTAAAGACTGAATTAGGGACTTCCCTGGTGGCGCAGTGCGTTAAGAATCTGCCTGCCAATGCAGAGGACATGGGTTCGAGCCCTGTTCCCAGAAGATCCCACATGCTGCGGGGCAACTAAGTCCGTGTGCCACAACTACGGAAGCCCTTGTGCCTAAAGCCCGTGCTCTGCAACAAGAGAAGCCACTGCAATGAGAAGCCCGTGCACCTCAACAAAGAGTAACCCCCACTCGCCACAACTAGAGAAAGCCCATGTGCAGCAACGAAGACCCTATGCAGACAAAAATAAATTTAAAAAAAAATAAAAAGAAAGAAAATAAACACTATTTTTAAAAAAATACTGAGTTAGAACATGAGGCCAGTTTAGTGTTTCTCTAAGCAGTTTTTGAGTAGAACACTGGGGCTATGTTCTTTCTTTTAAAAAAAACAGCTTTATTGAGGTATAATTAATATACAAAACCTGCACATATTTAATGCATATAATTTGATGAGTTTGAACGTTGCATAGACTTACAAAACCATAGCCTACATGATCCCACTTACATGTGGAGCCTAAAATAGTCAGAGACATAGAAGCCGAGAGTAGATGGTGGTTGACAGGGGTTGGGGGGATGGGAAATGAGGATAAATTTGTTCAGTGGGTATAAAGTCTCAGATGTGCAAGATGAGAACATTCTAGAGAACTTCTGGCTAACAACACTGTATTGTGCATTTAAAAATTTAAGAGATCTCATGTTGTTATTTTGTTTCCTCATCAGCAAAATGGGAATAGTTCTTCCTGTCTTACCAAGTTGTAGTAAAGGTTAAAAATCATGTGAGTATGATGATTCACATAGAGTAGGCACGCAGGAAAAAATTCAGTTCTGCCCTCCTGATTATTACTGTCAATATCATTATTGAAAAGCAGGGAAGGGAACTTGATGGGATGGGACACTAGGAAATGAATGTGGATCTCAAACTCTTTTGGGATCTAGACACAAAGTGAGTAAAAGCACACACCTATATAAACAAATACATTTTAAAAATACATGAATACCGGGCGTGGGGGCACTGAGGGAGGGATGGATTGCGAGTTTGGGATTAGCAGATGCAAACTGTTGTATATAGAATGGATAAACCAAACTTTGCTGTACAGCAAAAATTAACACAACATTATAAATCAACTGTAGTTCAATAAAATAAATTAAAAGGATAAAATAAAAATACCTGGATAAATACAGTTTCACAGGGGACTGGCTTTAGAAAGAGGTGTTCCAAAGGGGAGAACCAAGTGGGATGTAAAGACCAGTGTCAGGCAGGGGGAAGGCAGGTCTGGCCCTGGGGTCCCTCACAGGCAGAGGGAGCTTCCCTTCCCAGAGTCTGGTTCTCTGAAGAGGTCAGTGGAATGCCTGAGTAGCTGGGCACTGGAGGACAGAGAAAGAAGGAACGGGAAGATCCCAGAGTGTGTGTCTTCATAATTTTCTTAAGATGGACTTTATCATGTAGAAAGATCATCTAAAATCTCAGGATGGAAAGCTATGAGAGTCCTTATGTTGGTTGCTGAGCTCTTACAAATATCATCCGAAGTAACGCTTTCTATATATTAGCTCCCTCTACATCCTGATTTATGAAAGGGGACAGTGATGGACTGAGGACCTGAGTGGCCTCAAGGGGCTCCAGTCTCGTTGTCTAATAGAGGGTAGCAAGGGCTGGTGTCATTACAAGTTTCCCCCCACCCCACACCCCTTTCTTCTGAGGGATGGAGGCCTCACGTGCAAAGCTCAATTACAGAATCTTTGGTACTTCCTCTCTGTGAGTTTCACATTGTAGGTGAAGGAAATCTACTTTTCAAATATTTTACAGAGTTTGCTCTTTGAAAGCTGGCTGTAGGAAGTAGGACTTAATGCAATCATCTCTTTTTTGAGCCCTGCTTCATAAGCGCAAAGGTTATGGGCTTAGATTATGTACCTCCTTCTCAAACTGCTTTAAAGAATTGAAATCAAAGGCCACTTGCTTTAGAGTCTTTGGAAGACACAGTCCTGAGCCGTGAGGGCTGTGAGTTAGGGCCTGGGTCAAGGTCACACAAATGCATCAACGTGAGCAGAAGGGGCATGGGTTTGGGGGACAGCCTGGCTGGGGTTCATATTCTGGGTTTGCAGCTTTTGGTAATTTGGGGTATTTTAACTCTTTTGTGAACACTTAACTTTCTTTCTAGAAAGTGAACCCCTCAAAGGAAGAGGCCCAGTTTAATTTATCCTTAAATCTTTAGATGTTCAGTAAACACGTGATGGATGAAAGACCAGTCCCTTCTCCTTGTCCAGTCCCAGGAGGCAGCTCTTCAAGTGTCAGGCACAGTGGGCAGGGCTTTGACGTAAGGTCCCACCTCACGACATCTGCCCATGTAAAGGAAGCGATATTCAAACCTGTTCATATCTTAGGAGGGGTTGGTGTCAGTGCTATGCACTGAATGTCTGTGTCCCCCCCAAATTCATGTGTTGAATCCTAACCCCCAAAGGTAATGGTGTCAGGAGGTGGGGTTTGGGGGAGGTGATGAGATCATGAGGGTGGACCCCTATGATGGGATTAGTGTCCTTATAAAGGAGACCCCAGAGAACTCCCTTGCCCCTTCTTCCAGGTGAGGACACAGCAGGAAGACCCCGTCTTTGAACCAGCAGGTGGGTTCTCACCAGAAACTGAATCTGCTGGCACCTTGATCTTGGACTCCCAGCCTCCAGAACTTTAGAAACAAATATCTGTTGATTATAAGCTCCCCAGTCTATGTGTTTTGTTGTAGGAGCCCCAACAGACTAAAACACTACTGTATGGTAGTCCTTACGAGTTTCAATATTAGAATGTGGTAATACCTGAACAGATCCCTGGGCTCTTGGAGGAGCGTGAAGATGCTCAACAGCTTGGCCTGGACTGAAGCCTACAGATTGAGGTAAGTTGAGGCACTTGGCCCAAGTAGGTGCCTTGAATGGGAAGATGTTGACCGGCAAATCAGGGCGCTATTAATTCACACCTCCCCCTCCCCCCAAAAAAGTGGCATGAGACTTCAAGGTCTCATCCACAGAGGAGTCGTGTAGCTTTTCCTTTACTTTGTTATACTTTCTCTTACCTTGTCATGTAGCAGGAATAACATGTATAGATCTACAGTACATTTGCAATCAATAGCTTGTACCACTTTCAAATGTCTCAGCACCTCTATGGCATCAAATCACCTGCAAATGGCATTAAGTGCTTTACTGAGTCCACAGTCATGCACCTCATTCTACACTTGAAAATTTTCACTAAAGACTTCTGCTTTCTATCTTGGGTTGGAAATGTTGATTTCACTTCCCAAAAATGGCCTTGGAAGACCTCGCTCATGACCTTATCTTAAAACTGCTCACCATTGTGTCCTCTGAGGGTTGGTTCCCACCAAACCAGCTCCACACAGCTCCTCTTTGCTGTTTATACCAAGGAGGCCATGTGTGTTTCAGAACCAAATCTTAGTACTATGTTTGCTTTGCTCTTATAGCAAATTTCAATCTGAATTCTTTACGTGGCATGTATTTAAAAAGGTACTTATTGTGACAGAGAATGCACTGTTGAAGAAAGATTTTCATGTGGTACATCTTGTAATCAACAGTGCAATTCAAATAGTCATCTGATTATGAAACAAAAACCCCAAAGACAAAAGTTAAAGCACAACTACCTGGACACAACCTTATTAGTGAAATTATATTGTAGAACACACTTACCCCAAATACATGTAATCATATAATTATAACTTGAACCGATGCAATCATGATTTGTAACCATGTGTAGTGATCACAGATGATAAGACAGTTATTCTTTGCATCAGAATCATAAACATTCTCCTGAAGCTTTCTGAGTCAGTAAACTGCTTGCCTTCAGTGGGTCACAGGAGAATTTGTTCATGTCATCGTGAACTGTGTATTAATAATGTAACTTCTCCCTTCTTGGGAACAAGAGGCCAAGATGGCAGCATGAGGGCTGGACAGTTAAGGCATCACCCGCCTCCTCAAATTGCCTCCTTAGGGAAGCAGGAGTGGTCTGACCAGTGGAGACCCTACCACAGGAAGCATGATGTGATTTCCCCCCCAAACATCTCCTCAGAGACCTGCTGAATATTTCCTGAAAGCCAATTATCTCAGTGCCTGGGTATAGAAGATGGTCTCTTTTCTCCGGCTTGTATTTGGGTCTATTATTGTCTTGTTCTGTACTCCTCCTCTTGACAAGCACAGCATCTCTTCACTCTGTTCTTTCACCTTTCAGCTCAGCCTGTTCATGACAGAACCCTCTGTTCCACCGTATAAGGGTATGGCCGGGCGGGGAATCGTATCCTTGGCTTGTGGGAAAGGGATCAAGGGGGCTACATGTGTCACGTGTGGCGGAAAGAAATAATTCAGAGCTACACTGTGCCTTCCTCAATGGGTGACTCATGGGCAATGTGGCTGGAAATTGAGGGAAATTTCTGAAAAAAAATTAAAAAGAAAGGGTCCTGCTGAAAACATGGGGTCTCCCAGATGATAAAACACAACAGTATGGAGTGATTCAGATCAGAGCGGCCAATGTTGGCTTTTATTTGCAAATTGTTGAAGCAGTTGCTCGCAGGAAATTAGTTTATTCAGGTGACCTTTTGATTTGGGTCAATTAAGGGGCCCTTATATGGGGTGAGAACTATCAGTTAAGCTCTCTGCAGAATTACGTACACATACTCCTGTTAAATGTTTATAAGTGAGAATTATCCATAAGTACCCCTTATGGATGGGCACATAGAGAATTGTATCATTTGCCCAATATAGCACAGCTAATATAATACATAGGATAGCTAAGGGGTCAAATCAGCTCTGACTCCAAAGTTTGCTAATCTTGACCTTCACACTTCACGTGGAGTAGCCAACGAGGAGGTTTGCGAATGGCGAGTATGTGATGAGAGAGAACACTCTTGAAAGTAGGCTTCAATGTAGCGTAATGACAACACTTGAGGGTTGACTCACCAAATTCAATTGACTTTTTGAAATGCATACTCTTGTTCGTCCCTATTTCATAGATAAGGAAACTCAGAGAAGTAACTGGATCAGAGCCATGTGGGAGAGCTTCCTGCACTGTCCAACATGGAAGTACTGGACACATGTGGATATTAAAGACTATTTAAAGTTAATTAATATTCCATAAGGATAAAGCCTCCGACCTCAGTTGCAGGGGACACTTCAAGTGTTCAAATAGCCACATGAAGCGAGAGGCAACTAGACTGATCCAGACAGTTTTCATCCTCCCAGAACATCCTATTGGAAGATGTTGTTAGGTGATTGACAAACACTTTCCCACTTCTTAGGCACACGGCTGTTTATCCAGAACCTCTTGTGGTTGGATGTGCCGTGGGGCTGAGTCCCAGCCATGGGAGGAAAGCAGAGGTAACAGACACCATTTCCAGGTCTGGACCATACAAACATCCAAGAGAGATGCTACCTATGGTTTCTGCTCAGTTCATGTGATGAAGTTGAGCTTGGAACACTGACAGCCACACGGTGAAGTTGTGGGGACCAACCATGGGAGGCGTGGGTCCCTGAAGCACTGCCCTGACGGAAGTGACCTGCCGCTTAGGACCTCTTGTTTTGGACGTGATGCGAACAAGACACAGATTTCAACTGTGTGGATCTGCTGAGAGTTTGGAGTTTGTCCGTCAACACGTTTTGGAGCTGTGATTTGAGCTCTAGGAATCTGGATGCAGAACTTTACTCCCAACCCCTGAAATCAGCCAAGTAGAACAAGCAGCCCACACAGGAGTAACACCAAGAAAATACAGTGCAACTAGCAAACTAGTGCACACAGAACCTTCTTTTCCTTCAGGTTTAGAAAACTTGCCACTAAATAATCATAAGAGTAACAGTAGCAATCACTTACATTTTAAATTCTATGTGCTGGGGAGCCACCTTATTGCATTTAGTCCCCAAGACAACCCTGCATACTAAGTACCATTTTATCCCCATTTTACAGATGAGCAAACCGACATTCATCAAGGTGAAGTCACTTATCCACGATAATAAAACTAGTGGGAGGAAGAGCCATTATTCCGACTCTGGTGTGTTGCCCGCAGGCCAAGGGCAAACACACAGAATTTGCAGGACCTTTCTGACAATGGCTGTTACCAGCATGGGTTCCTGTAAAATAGGTCAGGACAGAGCTGTGAGGAAGCAGGATTCATTCTAGGCCTGTGACTCAAAAGGTAGTCTCCTGTGAGGCCAGAGCCCTGCTCATAAACCGTCATATGCATGAGTGTGTGTACACGGGTGTACGTGTGTGTACGTGTGTCTATGGTGTTGCATTTATTGGCTAAATCAGTATAAACTCTGTCTACAGTGCTCTTTACATTCTTTTCAGCTCTTTGTATTTCTAAAGCTTTCATTTAAAAAATCCTTCCTCCTATATTGAAAGCCATATGTTTGTTCCCAAACAAAATTTATGAAAATTACTAGATTATATTATTAGAGGCTGCTCCATGACTGTCATTTTGATAGCAGTAGGAATTAAAATAAGAACTGAAGAAGAAACTTTCTTGCTTTGGATATTTCTAAAGCAAACATATACTTATTGTTGCGGGTGAGAGCCGTAAGCGCTGGGAATTCATGAACTTAATGAAAATGGTCTTTGTCTGCACAGTGCCCCCGGATCAGCAAGGCACAGACTCTCTACAGAGGTCACACAGCAACGTGAGGAAAGGATGTCGTGCCTGCAAACATGTCCATCAAATACTCCTGCCAAGATGCCTCTGTGAATGCGTCACTGCTTTTATAACATAATAAATATTTTTAGGGATGAAAGCAAATAGAAATATATTGTTGAATCAGCTTTTCTTATGGGTGAGAAAATGGAGGAAGAACTCAAGACCAATTAAGGTCATTTTACCCTGCAAAGCCGTGAATGAAAGCTGAAGTACATACACACCAACAAACACACACACTCACCACTCAATTAATCCTGATAAAAGAAGGAAACAAAACCCCTCTAACCCAGCAGCACCAGATGAGATGTAAATTGAGGCTATTAGAAGAATAAACAAGGTAGCATGAAGTCAAGATCAGCATCAATTCCTCCATCCCGTCACACTAATAATTCTTTGTGATAATAATTCCTCACACTGATTCAGTGAATGGAAGTGATGGCTAAAAACACCAGCGAAGCAGAAAAGAGGTCTGCTCGGGGCTCAGCAAATTACAGCTTTCGAAAGCAATAACCAGAGCAGAGCCTGTCCCAGATCTTCAGGAAAAGGCTTTGAATAATGGATGCGACACTGCTTTGAAAGTTAAAAATAAGTGTGATGCAGACAAGAGAAAGTGGGTCTTAAAATACATTCTTTAGCGGGGCTGACAGAAAGGTCAGAAGGAATCCCTTGCTTCACAGGAGTGACAATCATGTAAAATAAAGATCTCAAATAACGTGAATGCTGATCTAAGGGAATTATTTAAATTGTAGTAAAAGGTGGAGTCACAACAGATTCAGCTCAGTCTCAGAGATACCAGAATCTTCAGTGCAACTTTTGTGATCTGGAACTTACCCTTAGGATCTCAGAAAATATTAGCTCTAAAAAGCAAGGAAGCAAGCAAACCCCAAACTCCAACAGATCAATCAACTAATTTAAAATGAGGAGTCTGGGGTGAGGGGTGGCTGTGGGTGGGGGAGTCAGGACCTTCTGGGACAGGAACCTACCCAGATGTTCTGCCTTGTTCCCAGGGGAGGGAAGCTCTGACTGCATGTTGATGCCTCGCCAGGCTGCGTTTTTACTTATCCTAAAACAGCAGACTTGAAAGGGAGATGAGTTATAAAAAATATGACCCTCTGCAAGAAGAGAGAGTGCAAAGTCAGACAGCACCGTGGTGGCCCTGCAGGCACGGGGGACCTGGAGGGTCAGCATCAGGACCCGTGCTGTCCCACAGGAACTTGGGGATGATGGGAACTTCCTCTACCCAGCCTGGTGAGGCATCCAGGAGCCATATGCAGCCCTTGACTTGTGGCTAGTTGAGGAACTAAATATTGACTTTCCTTTAATTTTCTAAATGTAAATAGCTACATAGAGCTGGCGGCTGCTACCTTGGACAGCTCAGATACAGAGGAGTCTATTATTAACAGTTTTAAACATGAAGGTCCTAATCATTCACTTACCATCGATCACGAGCCTGTGCCATGTCCAGTGCTTCGCAGAGCCCCTTGCCTCCCAGGTCCTTAGGGCTGGTGCCATGCAGACCTGATGTCACACAAGCCTCTGCTCTGCCCAGTGAGAAAACCTTCTGAGCACGAGGGGACCACACGTTCCTCAAGCTTCTCCTGCAGCTTCTGCTGTCGTGATCAGAGTGTCTAGAACATCCAGCTGCCGGGTGATACACACGTGGTGTGGTGGTGGATTACCTCTGCACAGATTGGCAGGGAATAGAAAGGGTGTTTGGAGAGCTGTCTTGACCGAAATTTAAGAAGAATGTGGAGTGAGCCGAATAGTATGCATACAGGGGTTAGGAAATTGTGAACTATTTGCACATGTTAGAGTGAGCCAAGGCAACAGGGTGTTATACCTCAGGCGTTTCCTTACACGTTTACATTTTCTATTCATATAGTGCCATTTAAAAAAATCTTTCTTTGTTCTTCTCTTTTTTCCTTCCCCCTTCCCTCCTTCCTTCCTCCCTTCCTTCCTTCCTTTCTTCTCTCCCTCCCTTCCTTCCTTCTCTCCATCCCTTTTTCTTTCCCTCCCTCCCCTCCTTCCCTCCTTCCTTCCTTCCCTCCCTCCTCTCCTTCTGTGTTGGCAGGAGGGGTGGGCGTGTGTCCGTCTGGCATCACATTCAGGTATCACACTGGGTTACATGTTGAAGTCACGCCTGTGGTCACTGCTGAACATCTTCGGCTGCACTAGAGCATCTGTTTTTGTTTCCAGGAAACAATAATGGAAAGTGGCTCCCAGAGGCAGCCTCTCCTGAAGCAGCAGCTCCAGGTCCTGCTCTCCGTGCACTTTGCTCTGCTCTTGGAAACGTCACACTGCAGGGAAAGTAGGAGCATCTGATGGGGCCACAGGAACCCGCTCTGTGGAGCCCACACTGGCGGGGTTTCCCCTCACTTTCCCCTGCAGCTTCGGCTCATCCTGTCTCTAGCCTGCAGAGTCAGAAGCCACTTGGCGAAGGGCACGTGCTACGGTGTATGTGAGGCTGGCGATCGGGCATGACTCCTGCACTGTCTGTGGACGGTGGGGCATCGCCAGGTCCACACTGTTGGCTTGTTCCCAGCTCAGGTCATAGTAGGAAGGGCTGTTCCAGGGGCTGCTTTCTGGAGCCCCTGCTCCTCTCCCAGCTCACCTTGTAGCTTTTTTCAGCCACCAGAGCTGGATTTATAACTAAGTGTAGATTTAGCAAATGTAGAAACAAAACCTTTCTTACAGGTGGGCAAGTGAGCCAGAGAAGTGATGGAAAAACGGTTCAATGAGGCAGTCAGTCAGGTCTAGCAGCAGCATTAGAATCAGTTCTGAGTCAGCTCAGGAGGAAGATGGGGAGAGACCACAACACAGCGCATGGCTGGCTCAGTGATTTTATTTTCAGTGGTTTTGAAGAGAGGAAACTTCTATAGAGCAGACACTTGTTGAAACCAGTATCAAAACTTCAGAAATGGGATTTCTCTCATTCAGAAAAA
This sequence comes from Kogia breviceps, assembly GCF_026419965.1. Lineage (NCBI taxonomy): Eukaryota > Metazoa > Chordata > Mammalia > Artiodactyla > Physeteridae > Kogia > Kogia breviceps. The sequence continues at coordinate 161,886,277 of NC_081312.1, forward strand.
ATGCACTCGTCTAAAATAACAAAAAAAGAAAAAAAGGGGGAAAATTCCCTTAGGTTTTTTAGAAATATTGACAAAGGTGGGTCTGTGCTGACTACTTAAAGGTCTGTGTGGTATAGAAAATAATGCTATACATTAAAATCAACGACTTCTTTAATGTGATGAAATATGATATATACAATCAATGAACAGGTGTACTCTATGTATACTTATCTTTTACATATAAATGCATATAGGTCTTGTGGTTTTGTGTGGTTCAGGGCCCAGCCCAAAGTGAGCACAAAGGTATCAGTTAAATGATTAAATGTTCTAATTTATTATAATTATTACTCCCAAACAAATTGTAGATCTCAGTCACTGGCTCTCATAGGCACATGCTTCTTTCTTTGGAGCTTTGTTTCTTAACTCATAAAAATATAGTTTCTTTGATGTTTCGACACCTCCAAGGGTAAGAAACCAAAATAAGATTCAATGAAGACCAACATGTTCAAGATTTCTAATATCACTGACATCTTTCCCACAACAATTACGGGAGATACAGGGATCAGGCACGATGCCCATTGGCCGGGGAAGGCAGAAAGCAGTTCAATTATTTCCTAAAGTCACATAACTTATTTGTGGCAAAAGAACGGATCCCCGTGATCCATGTCTCCAGGTCGCTAGCCCAGGACTGATTCACATAAATAGTCGAGGTGCGTCTGTCCCTGCAGACCTCAGCAGCTCAGACAGAAAGGTCAATGCCACATCTTAACCACTGCCTGTTGTCCCAGAGGAAAACGCAACACGGACCACATCCCGAAGGTTCAAATCTCCCCAGGCGCATAGAATCATCCTACCTGTTCCAAATTATTCTCCTTAAAAATCATAATTCTGTATTTAGAGTTGCCTGAAGGCCTGGGTCGAAAGATCGTGATCAGATTTTCTAAAACTTATGAAATGGCTCTGTCATTCCCAGGGCTGGAGAACACTGGATTGTTACTTGGAAGCTGCACTTTTTCCTTTTTATCTACCTGGGTCGACAAGTGCCTTTAATCCCATCAACCAGTGGCAGGAATCGTGACTCATTTCAATTCTGAACATTGAGCATTTTGGTCTTAGGTGAAAGAGAGCAATGCATTTCCCGTTACTATTACAGACAGAGTGAAATTTACATTTTCATGGCATATAGTACTTTCACAATATTATTTTTTTTCCTGAAAAAAATGTTTGCTCTTTTAATAAGGCAGGATCTGACCCTGGTGCCATTGTCTCTGTGTTCATATAGAATGCATTGCCTCAGCTCAGTGTTGATATGTGGATTTTTATACTCTGAACTGTCACATAGGCATTGTAAATACTGCACACACACACACACACACACACACACACACACACACACGTGCAGGACCTTTTTAGTTGAAGCAGAATGTGGTCTCTAGTGAGGAAGCAAGGGGTGTGTGTATGTGTGTGTGTGTATGTGTGTGTGAAACTAGAGAGTAAGAATGAAATAAAGACAGACACGGTAGTTAGACTTCTGTGATGCACATTTTCAAAATTCTGAGGAAGTCAAGCTATTCAGGAGAGGCTTCCTGGAGAAACGGATATCAATGCAGGTTTTGAAGAACTCACGGACTTTACGGCAAATGAAAGGCTCCTCAAAGAACAAAGCTTTGCCTCCTTGTAGGAGGTGATGGGTTAGACCCAATGACAGTTCAGGAGACTCTCCATTCACCACCTGAGGACACAGTGGAAAGAGTCCCACACTTGGACCCAAAGGAAACAGAGTCTGACGGGCAGCCTTCGAGGTGGCTGGAGTGGTGTCCAGCCCCCCTCCCCTGGCTTCTCCTGTGTCACCTGAGGAGAGGACCCAGAGGGCTCGCTCTATTGGACTAAGGGCCACATTCACCCACAGACATGTTTTCCTTGGAGAGGGGTAAAGTTTTCTGAGTTAGTGGCTAGACATGGAAAAATCCCATTTGGGCTTCTTTGGAGGAGGTGGCAGAGGGGAATTCTGGGGGCGTTGAATAGGTTTGGCTTTTTACCTGAGACTGCTACACTCATCACAAACCCCAGCGCCTCCAGAGGCCAGCCTGACACTGAACCTCCCTTTCCCGCGGCCACTGGGCTGCGCGGCTGAGTGATGGCTGCGCGGCTGAGTGATGGCTGCTCTGTGGGAAGGACCGGCCTCTCCAGGTCCCATGTGGCAGCCACGCTGAAGTCCCACGTGGGTTACCATCGCCCATCAGCTGCCGTGTCCATTTTTGTTATCATGGAACTATTTTCCTGGATGTCTGTCTATCCAAACTGGTAAAACGAAATCTAGATTAAGAGAAATGTTTGAGTTTTCTCATACTGACTTACATTGTCAGGCTGGCCTCTGAAGGCATTTGGGTTTGTGATAAGCGTAGCAGTGTCCCAGGGGAAAAGCCAGATCGATTACATTCTCCCAGAGTTCCCCTCGGCTGCCTCGTGGCCTTCACCTGGGGCTCCCTGGGCTCTAAGCACAAGGGTCTCTAGTCTCCTTGCAGCTCCTCAGGCCCTCCGGGGACGCCCTACCTGTAGGGCATTGAATAGTACTTGGGATGAATGTACTATTGGTTGCAATGAAACCTTGGCTTCGGGGGAATTTGATGGTGTAAAAGTCCAAAGCCAACCTGGCTGAGATTCTTCATGGCGAGGCTGGACCTTGATTGTTTCTCCACCACTTAGGTGGACACGGGGCGGGGGAGGTGCAGGAATCATTTATGAGACCATTTGATTGACTGAGTAACCTCAGGGGGAGAATGCACCCAGGCAGTGACCGAGCCTTAGGGGAGGCGAAGAAATGGCCAGTGGTGTGCACGGGGGCCTAGGGAGAAGGGTGCCTGCCGTGGTTAATCTCCCCTGGGCACCAGCCGCCACCTGCGGGCACCCTCGACCTCACAGGCCTCACACAAGGGCTTAGTCAACGCTGGCAGCACCAGGTCAGCCAACTGCAAGGATGGGAACCACGCGGGGTTGTGATATTTTAAAAGTCAGTCACAAGTCTCTTGATTGAAGTGATGCTGTCTATCATAGTCTCCGGACAGAATTGGTCCACTAATAAATAGAGTCACAAGGCAGTCATGTTTACTTGGTGAAGGTCCAAAAATAGTTGGAAGGAAATCTGAAGATAAACAGTAGAACAATATTCCTTTTTTCTATGTGGGGCTCTTCATTTTATTGAAATATGGATCAAACGGTGATTTCAGAATTGGGAAGATCTGGTCAAAATGCCAAGCATGGTGTGATGTGGTCTGTACAAACTGGGATGACGAAGTGGTTTTCCGATCTGCTATTATTTCTTGGTTATTCTCGAAGCGCTGATTCAGTGATAGAAATCAAAGAAAGTTTACATTTATTTTTAGGATGCAAAACATTTTTTACATTTTATGTATATTTCTTGAAAAAAATGTGTATATATCAGTAGTTCTCAATCAATCAGGGAGGGTTTTGCCCCCCCACCCCACCCCACCACCACCCCCGCCCCAGGAGATAATGGCAATGTCGAGGTATGTTTTCCATTGTTAGAACTGGGAGGGAGGGTGCTCTGGGCACCTAGTGGGCAGAGGCCAGGGATGCTGCTAAACATTCTACAGTGTTCAGGAGAGTCCCCATAGCAGAGAGTCACCTGGCACCACATGACCTTAGAAGGGCTGAGGTTGAAAAGCCCTGAGATGTGTGTCTGTACTGTTACATATATGTATGTATGTGTGTGTATATACATCAGTATATACACAGATAGATATGTGTATATATATAGAGAGAGAGATAGATAGATAGATGGAGGGAGAGATTTTGTACCTCCATTTGCTTGTCTGTGGATCCACAAGCAAGGGCTGAATTTTATTTCCTGCATAACCAACACACCCTGATGTTCCAAAAAAGGCAGGAATTAAGACTAGAAGAAATACAAGATTTTTTTTTTTTTTTAGCTGAATGAAGACTCACAAAAAGTACTCTCCTGACAAATACTTGACTGAGATTCTCAGAATTCCCTCCACTTCCTCACCTGCCTGCTGTTTGGGGAACTTTTGAGCCTTGGATGCTTCGCTTTTAAAATGGGGAAAATAATGAGCATTTAACTGAAAAAAAAAAAAAGGGAAGTCCCTTTCTAAACCCAAACGTGCTCTATAAACAAAATGTTAGGATAGTCAAGGAAAGAGGAAGGTCAGGGAAAAAGGTTTAATAGGTAATTAAAAGACTCACAATACAACCACAGTAAAATGATCTCAGATAGGTTTTTTGTTTTTGTTTGTTTGTTTGTTTGTTTCCCCAGAGCAGTTTCCAAAGTGAACTTTGCTGGAAGACTTTTCAAGTTCCTCTCCATTTTTCAGCAACAGTTTCAAAAAAGCAAACTTATTTCTAGCAATAATTAAAAAAAAAAAAAAAAAAAACCTTACTTTTACTACTGTGTTTCCATGATAATTTCAGTCAGACGCCCTTCAATCCAGCCAGTGCTGGAGCTGCTTCTGTGAGGGGCACCCAGAGGCGTCCCCACCTCCAACTGATGTCCATTCATGGATTCAAAACAAATAGGGTGATTTCAAGATGAGTTGGCAATTGAAAAGAATGTGGTCAGGAAACTTGACAACTATGATTAAAATGGCCCACTCATCTCCTTCTGTCACAAAACAAACATATTTTCAAGAATTTTGTGGTACATTTAATAAATACAGTTGGAGATTACATCCTAAGACAATGCAGCTTTTCTCATTACCAAAATCACTTGATTTTATGAATGGGGTTGGAGCTCTCTCTCTGAACACATTCCTAACACTAGGCCCCAAGCCAGGGGAGGCGGCTGAGGAACAGGAGCCTCATCACCATCAACATCCCTACCAGATGGTCCATGTGTTACAACTGATGAACCTACATGGACACATCATCCTCACCCAGAAGTCCACAGTTGACATTAGGGGTCACTCTTGGTGTCGTTCGTACGTTCTATGGGTTTGGACAAAGGTCTGCCATGTAGCCGCCACTATAGTGTCATACATGTCACTGCCCTAAAAATCCTTTGCGCTCCACCTAAGCAACCCTCTCTCTACTTTAACCCCTGACAATTACTGATCTTTTTGCTGCCTCTGTAGTGTTGCCTTTTCCACGATGTCTTATATATGGAATCATACAGTACATAGATTTTTCAGACTGGCTTCTTTCTCTCAGTAATATACATTTAAGCTTCTCCATGTCTTGTCATGGCTTGGCAGCTCGTTTCTTTTTAGCTCTGAACAGCATTCCATTGGATGAATCACAATTTACTTATCCATTCACCTGCTGAAAGACATCTTGTTTGATTCCAAGTTTTGACAATTATGAATAAACTAGCATTTTTAATGAGTAAGTCAAACTATATGGCTAGGGTTTTTCTATCAAAATGGCTTTACTGACTAAAGTGAACAGAAATCTTGGGGTGGTCATGAAGTAGCTTGGGGCCATCATCACAAGAGAAAACTTCTGGGAATTTCCTATTTTATCCTAATATTTCTGGCAAAATTGCATCCTAATCTATTTTTTTATCATTAAAACAATAGTTACACCTTTTATTATGACAAATTATATCTTCCCCAAAGCCTCAACTGAACTTGATTCTCAGAGGGAAAAAGATATTTCTTTCTTCCCCAGTTATAGTTTTTCAGATGGAATCCTGTTTCACCTTGATATTCCAAAATTATCACAATTAAATCAAAGCATAAATGTACACAGATGACAAGTAAATATATATATGCTACCCCCAACCAACAAAACAAAATCCCTAAATTATTCAAGTAAGCAAAATGGGCTCAATTTCCTATGTGTTCTGTTCTAAAAGAATAGCTTCAGAACACCGATTTTATTATGAATTTTAGTTGACTTTAATGGGCATTTTTCTTCTGAATAAAGACTTTGGCAAACGATGAGTCATCGTTTCATGCAATTAACCAAATGCCATTAGCAGAATAACAATGTCTGGCAAGCAATGTGCTAATCCAAACTCAAAACCATTCCGGAGCAGGAGTCAAGGAGCAGGAATCCGCAACCCCTCCCATCACCTGCTCCCTAATTACACCATAATTAGATCAGGGATAGTTACTTTGATTTCTATTATGATCACTCAGAATACTTTAGAATCTTCGAATCATAATGTGATCAGGGAATTTAGAGCTCATCACTTTTAACTTCCTAATCATGAGGGCCAAGAGAAAGCAGGAATTTTAAGGGACCCCTCCCAGATGAGATCACACAGCTAGCTAGCTATTCGCATGATGGATTAATTGCATCATTCAACAATGAATATGCTTCACCAGGCACCCATATCTGGAGTGTGGACTCTCCACATGTAGCTACATTTTGAGGAAGAATTGGGGCATTTTTGGTTTCCCTGGCATGTCATGTTCTTGTGGCTCCTTCCAATCGTTTCTTGTGTACTTTGCTTGCTCTGCCCTCTGGTCTACCATCGTGTAGTTGGCGTCTCCATTTCTTTCTTTTTTTTTAAAGTTTTTATTGGAGTATAGCTGATTTACAATGTTGTGTTAGTTTCAGGTATACAGTAAAGTGAATAGTTATACATATACATATATATCCACTGTTTTTTAGATTCTTTTCCCATATAGGCCATTACAGAGTATTGAGTAGAGTTCCTGTGCTATACAGTAAGTCCTATTACTTATCTATTTTATATATTGTGGTGTGTATATGTCAATCCCAATCTCCCCACTTATCCCTCCCCCGACTCCTTATCCCCTGGTAACCATAAGTTTATTTTCTACGTCTGTGGCTCTACCTCTCTTTTGTAAATAAGTTCATCCCCGAAGCCCCTGCCTTAACTGATGAAAACTCAAGAAATAGGGGCCAATGGATATTAAAAGCCCATGTTTCTGGAATGAGTTGTGTCCAGAGCTCAGTCAGGCCCTCTCTGCTCTCCTCTTTACACGAGGCCCATTGAACTGGCTGGTCCCTGACCATCCATCCCCTGTGCTCACTTGGGCACGCGGATGGATTTACACCCTGTGGGTCAGAGTCCACGGTTGGTCGGAGGTGGTGGTCCAGTCATTCTGGGCATTGCTCTGGTCACGGTCACATCAGGAGTCCATGGCCGCCCCTCCCCTTCTCTATCCAAGGTTAAAGGTTGCAGGGCCTAGAAACAGGGCATCCAGGAGCTGTGCTTTCTCCTTCCTCCTACTTCATAAAAGGTGCCTAAAATTGTCAAAACACTTTCCCCCAGAGCAGGGCGGGGAAGGCAGGAATTCTCAAGACCGGCTACGAAGGCAGCAAGATCAAGCTGCTGAGGGAAGTGCAGAAATCAGGGTTCAGGAGAAGAAGCTGGATGACTCAGATGCAGGGAGAGAAACACAATAGTTAGATGTTGAGGTGAGAGGTCCGCATGGCGCTGGCGGCCTGGGAACCCCCATACCCTGGGTGTCCCGGAGTCTCTGGGCGACAGGAAATTGCACTTCCCCGCAGGCACTCGGGGTTCCTGGGGTGCAGGGCGTCTTCCTGCTTTGGGTCTGAGGCTTTATTTCAAAGGCAGCCCACATGCTGTTTCTCAGGCATGGCCTCCCCCAGGGCTGAGAAATATAGTAATTTTTACAAATATGTCAGTCTCTTGGATGGAATTTTAACAGCCTGTGAGTGAGGTTTAAATGAAGAGGGAAAGTCTAGCTGCTATTTTTAGAGCTGCCTTCTTCCCGGGCTCTGCTCCTTGCCTGTAGAGTTAGCCTAAACCCCTCTCCCCAGCCCACTTCCCAGCAAAAATGTTTGGAGAAGCATTGTTTGTTCACTATTGCTCAAATAAGTTCAATATCAAGGGTAAGATTTTTGGACACATTTATGAGCAGAATAAGACATCTGAATTATAAGCTTAGACTCTTTAGGTAAGATTCTCCATCCCTTTTAGCAGAGAAGAGGCTCCCCTGAATGTTATCTTAGGTGAAACCCTTTTGCAGGGGCAGAAGGGTAGTATTGCCCTGAAGTCAGTCTTCCTAGGAAAGAGGCGCAGTGGCTTCTGTGGGGGGTCGTCTAGGCTGAACAGTGAGGACCCGCAGGGGCAGAGACCTGTGCTCAGGGCACACACGGCTCCACAGCTTTCCTCTGAGCCAGTTTTCACGCTCAGGAGTTCAATCTCTTATTTCACATCTAATTAGTTTTACTGAGACATTCATGTCCACCTTAGCCAGTAGGCAAATATGATTGGGTACAGTTTAGATCTTGATTATTGAAAACATATTAATTTTTCCAACGTTGAGCTCTTCATGGTTCTGAGGACTTGACTCATGAAGCTGGCGTTAGCTGGGTAGGAAGACTGGAGATGTGGGATCCAGGTGGGCAGCTGGTATCAGGAGGATATTAGTCTAACACATTCAGCCAGATTTTCATCCTTAGTTGAACCTGCCCTGTGATGAGGCAAAAGCTGTTCTGAGGCTGTGAAATAAATCAGAACCCAGGACTCCAAGCTGGCTGGGAGGGACGGGGTGAGGCAGTGCATCTGGGGGTGTGGGGAAGGGACTTGAACAGCAGGTAGAGCAACCAGTAACCCTTGCAAGGAAGAGATGGGCTCCCAGTGCAGGGACCGGAGACCCTCAGCTTCACAGGGATGATCAGTGATGTATACATAACATGTTATATTATAATAGTGAACAATTATATATATAATATACAGTATAACGTAACATAATATACTGCCTAAGCTATATTATAATAGATATATAGTGTATATTATTGTAGATATATATTATATAGTATATTTTCATACACATCATACATATATTATAAATTATTGTATAGCATGTTATATAGTATTTGTATTATAATGGTATTATCATTATAAACAGAATATATAATTATATATCATAATAATGTATATACTATATAAAAATACACAATAAAGTACAATATACTGATACTTTATACCTATTATAATATATAACATATTACATATAATTATACTATTATATTATAATTATAATTTATATTTTATATAACTAACTATACTTATATATTATATAATTAGTTATAGTTTATTAGTTATAGTTATTATTAATTAGTTCTGGTTATAATTATATGAGTATGTATTATGAATATTATCTACCTATCTACATATTGCAAAGATACCCAAAGAGGAAGTCAATTTAAGTAATTGGAGATGTCCTTGAGGAGAAAATAAGAATTGAACATGTGTTTTATCTTTATAGACTGTGTAATTTCTTTTAAACTAACGTCATCAGTAATTTAAGAAACCGAGTTTCTGAAGGGCAGGCCACGTATATTATGGCAAGCGCGGCTGCCACCGAAGGACTTGGGGTGACACATCGTGTACTGAGCCATCGACCCTGTCATTTCTTCTCTGTGCAGCCTTCGCTCTGAGTTGACACCCGCTGTCCCTGTTTTCAGGGGACGCCAACTGGCCTTCCCCCTTCCCAGTTTCCTAGCGAGAGTGGGACCCATGATACAGCCCAGCCGGAGCCCAGGGCAGCTGTGCTGTGACTGTGTTTCCAAGAATTGCTCCAGTTCTCTGTGCATGCAAGTATAGCCGACAGGCAGCTGATGCCAGGAAGGGGGCTGGGCTGCCGACCTCCCGGGCCCTGGGGGCTGTGGTGAGAAGGATGGCCCTTCCTGAGGATCTGGAAGAGTTGGAAGGACGAGGGGTCCGAAGGGACAATGAGGGAGTGACCTACCCTCCTTATTGTTGTTTAAAGATCATCGCTGCATCTCCAGAAGCTCCTTTGTTGGTGTCACCCCTTGTGTTTCCCAACCTGGGATCCGTGTTGAGCTTGCGGGGGCCTCATGCAAGGGAAACCTGGGCACCGGCTGACATGCTGGGGGACCGTGCCAACCTGTCAGAGGTCGAACAGGGATGGAAAGGAACCCAGGTGGGATCTGGGTGGGGGTCCCAGCATCCTCCCCAGTGCTGAGTCACTTGTTTCAGCCTCTTCTTCAAGCCCAGAACCTGACCCCAGGAGCATATGAGCAGATCCTCACCCAGAAGCCCCTCTGGGACAGGCCTGCTGTCCCAGCTGCTCTGTGGGGATATCCCAGACTCCTGGGGGTCAGCTCAGGCAGCCCACCCATCCCCCTGGACTCTTCCCCCACTGCTGGCTGTGGGTCAACCCTCATCCCGGCAAGAAATTACACACAGTGTATGAAACAATGACCAAGCGTCCTGGGCCCATCCATTTGTAAGAAAGACACGTGGGGTTTTATGGAAATGAGTTATAGCTCTGAGCTCCTGGCACAATCACAAATATCTTAGTGCAAAACACTGGCTTTCTGCATGCCTCTGTCCTGAAAGGGCAGCGTGTGTGCCTCACTGATGGGCTTTCGTCTTGCCTCCAAGAGATCAGCCAACCGACAGCATCAGTAACATTGTTTTCACCAAAGTGGTGCAGCACACAGAGAGAAGGTGACGTGAGAGTCGCTGGCAGCTCATCGCTAGGGTTCACGTGACAAAAAGTAAAACCTTCCAATCCCCAATCACTGCACGTGAAGATCCCGCAGCCTGACACCAATTTTCACCGAATGAAACATAAATCTCTTTGAGTTCCCCATCCCAGCGGATGTGTACAGTGGTGGTTGTTTTTGGGGGAAATCATTTAATCCGAAGTGTTTTGCAGCTTGCTGGCTGGATGCCATTGGGCAAACTACTTAATCTTCGAAGCTCACAAGGTGCTGATAATGATGGAATAAAGTAATGTAAATAATAGGGCTTTTCAAACACAAAGTGCCAAATAAGCATGAGCTAGGCGTTATTTCCTTTCACATTATCACACAGTATCCAATGTCTCATATATTGCTTGCTGTAAAGGAAGTTTAATATCTATTGAGCTGGATACTCAGCATTGAGTAATTCATCTTGTACAGTATCTCTATGTGTCAAAGTAGAAAATTATCACCGGAAAGCCTTCAGTTATGTTGATATTGGGGGCTAAAAATATATATACCTCTGTATCAAATTAGGGCTTATTATTGAAGAATTGCTTTTTTTTTTTTTTTAAGAGAGAGAAGTACAGTTTTTTGTTCTCTTTTTTTTTAACATAAAGAAAAATCCAGGTAGTATTCCACTGAATCACTTTGAAGATGCAAGTTGTGCACAGTCAGTAACTTCAGATAAATTCTTTTGCACTTTAAAATGAGCAGTTTACTCAGCACCAAACACAAAGAAAAGCCGACCAAAAATGCCTTGTCAGCCCCACAGACTGAGTCTTACCTCTGCTGATTTTTCCATGTGGGAAACTAATGAACTGACAGATCTTTTCTCCACAAATATTTATGGAGGTTCTGCCATGTGCTTAGCTGGATTGACAGGGTTCTAAACATGGGTCTTTGAAGGCTTATTCACGTCGTGTTTTAGATGTCAGAGGAGAGGCTTTTCCCAGGAAAGTTCCCTGCCCACCTCTGTCCACCACTGAGCCCTGGGGTTGCCCCCTGTTGGAAATAGAAGCTTCAGGAATATGCAGAGGAGAGGGACTCTTCTGAAGGAGTGTTAATGCAAGGTGTGTGTTTGCAAGGTGAGCTCATAGAAGAGGACACGTCCCCTTCTATGCTCTTAGCTTCGATGCTGGCCTTGGGATTACACTGACACAGACAGATGAGCAGGAGACAAGCATACAGTTTGTATTGAATATTTTTATGCACACAGCGGAGTCTTCAGAAGGAAAATGAAGATCTGAAGAAGCCGTTTGGCCCCAAAGCTTAAATGTCTTTTACACAAAGAATGAGAACTTGCGGGGATGCGACAAGGCAAAGGGGCTTGGGATGCGGGCAATAAATTGTGAGGCAGGGATGAGGGGATATGGTGGGGGGGAAGGAATAGAAGATTAGGGCTATTTTAGTAGGTTATCTGTACAGGTCCATTCTGGCATCGGTAAGAATGTTCTGATCTTCCTGGCCCAGGGAGGACCTCCTTCTCCTGGGAAATTTGAGGACCTTCTTTTGGGTAGAACATGGGAGTCAGAGAGCCCTTCCTGCATCTGCTGATTCTACAGAACCTCCAGGTCAAAATGATCGGTATGCCAGAGGCGTACGGGGTGGCGTGTTCTGAAGCCCTTCGACCTTTGGAACCTTGAACATCTGTAATAACCGTAAAAGGACCCGTAGGAACTGAGAACGTCACACATAATTTACTGAGGTTGATAAACACGGGGAGGGGCCTCTCTTGTCCATCAGCCGTATTTGCTGGTCTCTGACGGTCAAAAGCAGAGAACAGTGTCTGACGTGAGTAACAAGGGCAAGAATGTTGTTGGAGAAAGCTGCACCCAGTGCGTCAGGCTCATGGGATTTATGGCCCCAGAACAGACGGACATCCAGATTCTTCTAGGAGAGCTGCTGCCTATTTCTAGCAAAGCCCAAGCTTAATTTTGCAGGCCTCAGAGTTTTAGATAACCGGTTATTTATTTAAAGTTGTATCCCCACGTCTGTACTCTGATCTGCTCCACAAATATTTGGCCAGACAATGAAATATGATGTGAAGTTGTATCTCTGCACGCTGGAAACCTTACATATTTTAGTTGATTCCTTTATTCTGTACATGCAGTGGTGCAGTAGAGAGATTCTTTCTTAAGGGGAAAATTAGTTACAGTCCCAAGGACTTGGGGACATTTTCCCCTAAAGACCCGCCCCCTGGGGGCAGGGCATGCAGAGCTCCAGGAAGTGCCCTGTGGAGCAGCGTGAGGCCTGGCCTGGACCAGTGCAGGGAGAAGGCTGTGGGCACTGGTGAGAGTGGAAGCCCAAAGCCCACTTTCCCAGGCTGACCCCTCCCCACCCCCTGGCTTCTTGTCCCAGCCCTGTCCCTGTCCTTCCCCACATCAAGGCTGGGCCCTGTTCCAAGAACACGGCTCCGGGGAAACACACACACACACACACACACACACACACACACACACACACACACACACTGTCTTGGGTTGGGCTCTAATGTCATCAGCACGGCTCCCCACTTTTCCACTGAACCCTCCTTTCCTTCCAAGTGTCCCTTCAGTGAATTGTCAGTTCTTTTAGAAAATGATGCCTTTTAAACCATGCGGCCAATATTCATTCCAGTATGCTATCAAACTCCTTCCGAGCTTCATCTGCATTTTCCCAGCCAACTCCCTTCTACCCCTAAAGGAACTCAGAGAGCTCGGGAAGTGAGAACCAGACAGAGCAGCAAGAAGCCTGAACTCTGTAACCTTGGAGAAATCATTGAACATTTGTGAGCCTCTGTCTGAGTGAAGCCAGTCAGCTTAATTAGGCTCTGAAACCCCTTTAACTCAAAAATTTTGAACTTGCATTTCCTTTTCTCCACATTCCCAGGCTTTTCTTACACGGGGTTTTCTAATCTACCCTCCCAGACTCCTCCCCCTTCAGTAGCCACACCCACCCTTTTCCGGCCTCAGCCTGGGGGCCACCACTCCAGAGGGGAATTTATGCTTCCTTTACTTCCTTTACTTCGTTCCTGTAGGGAGCAAGCCCCCAACAAAACACACAGAAAACAAATGTAAATCTTTACTTGTGATCATTTTTCTTCCCTTTCTTTTTTCCCCATCTTATGGATTCCTCTCTGATTTTTGCTTTTACATAATTTGGGGTAGCACTAACAGACAAGATGTTGGATGGTGGTCACACTTGAAGAGGGAGAGAGTTGGTCAGTGCAGGTTAAACAGCAGGACGATGACACTTAAATGGCAGGATCACTTACCAATTCACGGGCATGACCAGAACGGAATGCATACATAACACATAAACACACACACAAATTTATATATATTTACCGGGCACAAATCACATGTTCTAAAGGGTGTATTATGACCCACTCCCCTTATAAAACGCTTCTGACTTTCTGTCTTGATGCTTTTATTAGTTTCAGTGAATAGTCATTTGTTGCTGATAATTTTAATGTTGCCCCTGGAACTGGTTTGTTATTTTCAGACATTCATATCCTCCATGTGGGTTCAGAAACATCCGTTCAGACCAGAACATACCAGTTAAAGCTATATTATGCTCCTCTCCACATGCACCCAGATGGTTACATCTATGGACTATATACTATAAAGTTTCACCACCTACTGTAATTTAATTCATTTTCTTTTGTATGTTTACTGAAACTATTTAAAACAATAAGAAGTCCTAATAAATTCTAATATTAGAATGTCCTAAAAGTTAAAATCTCTAAGTACGTGTGCATATGTGTGTTTCTATTAAAATGCTATATGTTTCTGTTAAAACATGTGTATAAATCACATTATTTTTAAAAAATATTAAACATTTACCCTGAGGGGATTTTTAAAATCCAAACAAAATAAACTTCATCAGAGGTATAGCGTCAAGAAAGAAAATCATTGGAAATTATGATGCAATTATTACTTAATTCAACAATACATACTTCATCATAGAAACATAAAAGATATTTGTCATTGATCACTATTTTGAGAAAGATGACAAAGCTATTCAAATGAGTAAAAAAAAGTCAATTTTCAGATAATTTTGCTTTGGAAACGATGTTTCATGATGCCTTATTGATCAGTTATCTTCATGTGTTTTTCACTGTTATACCCTGTTATTTTGCAAACTGCAACCTCGCAATCCTTATTAAACCAACATATAAACTTTTTCCTCATAGGTTTAAATAGTTGCAAGTGACATAAGTTTCAGCATACTGTAATATGGACAGATGAAAATGAAACGATCAAATTACTCTTTTCTATATGGTCAGTAATTTGGTACTGACCATCGTCTATTAAAAGAAAATATACAATCAATTAACTGTAGGAATTGGACATTATTCCTATAATATGGATTGAGTAGGACCCTGGCTCCAATTCTTTGTGTTTCTCTGGGGTTTGCTTAACCAACCCCATGGCTCATCTTTGTCGTGTTGGTTTCCGTCATGGTGATGAAATGGCTGCAAAATTCCCAAGAGTTGTGTTTGTATCCCATACTACTTCCAGAGGAATAGAAAGAACTTCTCTCCTAGGGGTCCTAAACAGGACTGGAGAAACAGAACTTGCCCAGGGGATGGAATGACGCCTGATCATTACTAGTTAAGCTACATATACCACTCCTTGAGTGAGAAATATACATCTGTTCACTCTATTGTCATTTATTGCTTCTTATGAGGTCAAAACAGAACTCAAATCTTAATTTTAACCTAAAAATGTAGGAAGTCTGATTATAATATCCCATTTCATAAAGCGGCATAGCTTCAATGTGCTAATAGCAGATTGCAAGGACAGAGATTTTTGTCTTTTTAGCTCACAGCTACAATTCCAGAGTCTATCACAGTGCCTGACATGCAGTAGATTCTGTATGATGAGTTGTTGAAACAAGCAATAAAGAACATCAACCATGTGATAAGAAACAGCTTCGAGTGAAACAGGAGCAGCATATCTGGTGCGAGCTGTTGACTGTTGATGGCAATCAGCTTGTTTGGAGCTGTAGCCCAAGACACACTAAGTATTAGTCACTCCGGTCTTGTCATCCATGTTGATTCTATGAACCCCTCTTCCCATTACTCCACTCCCACCTCTTCCCCCCAAAAGCCCTCTGTACATCTCATTTCTCTGGAGCAATGTGACTCGGCACTTTCCCTTTTGCAACGGAAGGAAGTGATTGCATGTGCTGGGACACACAACCCACTACCAAGAAACTCTATTTCTGTCCCCTTCATTCATCAGGAGGAAATACCAAAGGCTCTAGCACCTTGTCAGCATTTTCTGGACATCACAACAAATTAGTGTCTGTTAACAAGGTCATGTTGATTTACTTCTACTTCGTAAATAAATTCTTGAAATATTTATGCTGATAGAAATACAATGACTGAGAGTATATCAGTGCTCGAGAAATATCTGGGATTCTTTGCACCGGAAACATTTCTTTCCTTTCTTGATCTTAAAATGTGGAGCCTTTGGTTTTTAAGAAATAGTATTTCTTACTATTTTAAAAAGAAATAAATAAGTCTGTAGAGTCCTTGAGATATTTGGACTGATTCCTGCAAACACTTATGTAAGAGTTCACCAAATGGAGAATTTATAGGGAGAGCTGACAGATTAGAAGCCTCCAGCATTTAAATTTACCAAATGAGAATAGCCAGAAAACCAGAATTACAAGTAAAACTACTTTATTTTTTTGGTCCTGGTCTCTACCTTTGTTTTCATTCTTCCATTTTCATTAAGGGAGGTGCAGCAGTAGATAATTTATATTTGGTATCATGTACTCTATTAACTGTCTTTTCAGTCCTTAAAAGGCCCTAAGACAATATTCCAGTGTTTGGTTTTTGGGCGTAACTGCCTGTATCCAGGATTCAGCCATCAGAGGCAGTAACATGTCCTTTTTAGAAACTCTGCCATGCTGAACATTACTCAGCCAGGTGAATACATTTAAGGCCCCAAACTTTGCCAAATTTAAAAGGCCTCCAACCACAAACAAAGATTGATTTATTATTGTTTTCTTTTCTTTTTTTTTCTTTTTTTTTTTTTTGCGGTACGCGGGCCTCTCACTGCTGTGGCCTCTCCCGCCGCGGAGCACAGGCTCCGGACGCGCAGGCCCAGCGGCCATGGCTCACGGGCCCAGCCGCTCCGCGGCATGTGGGATCTTCCCAGACCGGGGCACGAACCCGTGTCCCCTGCATCGGCAGGCGGACCCCCAACCACTGTGCCACCACGGAAGACCTATTATTGTTTTCATTAGAATGACATTTTATGTATATGAATGAACAAGGTTATAAGTACTATGCTGCACTATAAAAAGTAATTTAAAAAAAGTTGTTTTCAGTAGTTGGGAGAACATTTTGAAAAGAAATCTTTTAAATGTGCCTTTAAATGTGCTTTGCTATAAAGGACTATTTTGGATTCTGTGCTCCGTGAGAATAATACCGGGTCTGCTTTGTTAAGCGTTGTAACCCGACCCGTGAGACACCGGCAGGCCGGTAGCAGGACGTGCTGACCGAGGGCGTTGAAGGCGTCCTGATGGAGAGACCTGTGCTGTGTCCACATCCAGGCCATCAGTCATTCTGGCCTGACAAGAGGTACGGGGTCGGCAGCCCTGGGAACGAGCATGCAGAGAAAAGGGGGTTATTCCTGCGGCATCTGTAGTGTGGTTGAAGCTCACGGAATGATAAGGAAGTATATTTTATTGAAACATGGAATAGCAGGGGTGTGGGTAAGGAGCTTTCCGTAAAGGAACCGTGTTAGTCCTTTAGGAAGTCTGTGCAGGGCCTCCTTCTAAAGCCTCTGTCTGCTTCCTTCAGTCTTTAAGTGCAGCGGCCAAAGCCAACTCAAATTCATTGGTTCTGTGGAAAACACTGAGAACCATATATTCCAAGCCCCCAAAGATAACTTTACTATTACTCAGCTCACCAAGTCCTGTTATTTTCCCTCAATTTTTTTCTCGATGTATTTTTAGTAGAGGTTGTGACTGTCATCCCAGAATCATTGCCTCAGCCTCGCAGATAAATGGCCCAAACAGATTCTCCCCATTTCCCCCCATTCTGTGCACTACAGCCAGATTAATCTTCCTTAAAATTTACTTTTGGGACTTCCTTGGTGGCACAGCGATTAAGAATCCGCCAGCCAGGGCAGGGGACACGGGTTGGAGCCCTGGTCCGGGAAGATCCCTCATTGCCGCGGAGCACCTAAGCCCGTGCGCCACAACTACTGAAGCCTGCGCACCTAGAGCCCGTGCTCCACAAGAGAAGCCACTGCAGTGAGAAGCCCGCGTACCGCAACTAAGAGTAGCCCCCGCTCGCCGCAACTAGAGAAAGCCTGCGCCCCGCAATGCAGACCCAGCACAGCCAAAATGAGTAAATAAATTTATTTTTTAAAAGTTACTTTCATCTGTCTCCTGGCTCAAACATTTTCAATCACCCCGTGTATCACGATGCACCAGATTCCCCGCTTCACCTGCCTCTCAGGGTCCTCCAGGGATGGACCCTGGCGCTCGCCTGACTTTACCTATGGTGATCCTGTCCGCAGTTCACTGTCCATCTCCTCGTCTCCCCCAGGGGGTGTCTGGCCGGTGGGAACACCTCCCCAGGAAGCTCTTCCTGATCACGCCAGCTCTTAGGGATGTTCTTCATCCTGAAACCCACCATCACACAGCCCTGCATTGTCTCCCCTGCTCCAATTGTTCCAGAATGTTGATCCCACTGTGCTCATTCAATGAGAAGCTCTTGGAAGACAGACACCACGGTATTTCATTTCTTCAACATCACTTATAGACGTGGAAAACAAATGACCAAACCAACAAAAAAAGGTATTCCGTAAGCATTTGGTGTGACACTTAGAAATGATACCTAATCATTCTTTGCCTGATATTCTTAGTAACCTGAAACATTCCAAATTCAATAACTGGGAGAGACAAAAAGAAACATCAGTTTTACAGACTTGTTTAGGATTTTCGTGGCTATGCCAATAATAGGATATGGCATCACGATAGCAGGGCATTTAGGGATAGAGATGAGCTACCAAGTTAGGTGGAAAGATGAGCTTTATCCCATCATGTGATTTATTAAACAGCTGTTAGTCAATCAGAGGGACAGCTCGTGGCTTGCCATTCACAGCAAAGAGGAAAAAAGTATTCTCTCTTCTCTTCTTTTCAGACGCCAGGATCTAATGATTAGAACAATGACATTGAACGTGACAGAAATCTTACTTTATTTTCTAGTGATTAGTACCATTCGAAGTGGTATTAACAGAGTAACATTAACTAAAATCCTGTTTTCACAGGGTCAGAGCATCTTTGATGGGGCCAGGTAAGAGCTGTGTGTTCACTATGCCCTCATCTATCGTCTGCTATTTTTTAAAGTTTTAATGAAAAGCATGAGGGTGGCTTTAGAAGTGAACAGCCCATGCATTCAAGCTGGAAGTGCATCCTCAGAGGTTTTCCCAGGTGATTCAGAATAGGAAAGACAGAGAAAGGGGGCCTGGAAGGGGAGGCCTGTGAATGAGGAAAGATGGGTTGTATCCTTTAATTTGATCAAGTGTCCTCAGGGGTCGTTCGTCAGGGTGGGTGGATTTTAGGCAGCAGATGGGACTTCCCTGCCCAATCAGCTGAGCTGGCTGGTGAGTCCGGCAAATGATGGAGGCAGTTGACGAAGTCAGCAGGTTACTTCTGCCTCTCCGTCCATGCTAATACTCCATTTGGTGGCGAGGACTTTGTTTTGGGCCTGACTCTGTGATGGAGAAAATCCATGACCGTGGTCCTAATCCTTAGATGCTGGACACACATGGTTCATCAGCTGCCAGGCAGAGGCACGTGTGTTCCCGGGATCCCATATCTTTAGGAAGGTGAAAGGGTTTTGTTGTGAGTCGTGTGTGCGCTGGATTTGTATTTGTTCCTTGCTTCAGTTTAACAAAACCTGTGACATGGGAAGCAGTGCGGGCTGGCCATCACACGGCAATTTGGGCCTCATCACCAATGAACACTTGTCAAAGCACAAAGTATAACACTGTGAAAAGTTAAGGCAGGTGGCCCTTGTGATGTAACTCACAAACTCACACCTTATTTTTCTGTGGTGACGATCCCTGGTGGGGAACTTTATTATTCTAGTAACACTTTGCCTTTGAACAGTCTTGATGACGCTTCGAGCCTTTGTGTATTCCCACCTGGTCATGGTCATCCTTTGAAGGTGGGCTGTGATCGTAATTCTCATGTCACAGATGAGGAGGCTGAGGTTGGGAGCTGCTTATGAACATAAAACAGCTAACACTTCCTGAGTACTCATTATGTCCCAGGCTCTGTTCTGCTTACTTGTATGTGTCAACTAATTTCATCCTCCCTCAGACCTTGGGGTTAGGGTCTATTATTATCTCCATTTTACAGATGAAGCAGCGAAGCACAGAGAACTTAAGCAACTTGCCCAAAGTCACACAGCTAATAACTGGAACCTGGTTATTCTTCAGCACCTCTGATCTTAACCACTCTGCTGAACTGTCTTTGTCATTACACGCTTCTACCTGATGCTGAATTACACTTTTCTGTTTATACGTCTGCATCCCTTTACAGAGTTCTGGCTGCTTCTTGAAGGAGATCGTTTGTTTCTTTTGCATCTTTAAAAATATTGGTGCCCTCACTACATCCTGGCACAAAGCTGGGGTTCAGTGCATGTTTGTTCGGCCCTGCAAGAGGATCAAGGGTGCTCAAGGCTTCTGGCCAGTAAGTATTCATGCTGCCATTTGAAATCAGACCTTTGACTCTTCTTTGAAATGTGCTTTCAAGGTTTACTTTTTGTCAAAAATAGGTAAACTTGTTTTCTGAATGATACAGTCCTTGCTGTCTCCATTCCAACTGTGAGTATGGATCAGATTGCTAGAATGTTCAACAATAGCCAAGAAATGGAAGCAACCCTAAGGCTTTATCAACACACGAATAGATAAAGAAGATGTGGTGTATATATACGATGGAATATTACTCAGCCATAAAAAAGAATGAAATTTTGCCATTTGCAGCAACATGGATGGACATGGAAGACATTATGCTAAGTGAAATACATCAGACAGAGATAAGACAAATACTGTATGATATCACTTAAATGTGGAATCTAAAAAGTACAACAAACTAGTGAATATAACAAAACAGAAGCAGACTCACAGATATAGAGAAAAAACTAGTGGTTACCAGTGGGGAGAGGGAAGGGGGAAGGGGCAAGATAGGGGTAGGGGAGTAAGAGGTACAAACTGTTATGTATAAAATAAATAAACTACAAGGATATATTGTACAGCACAGGTAATGCAGCCAATGTTTGATAATTACTATACATGGACTACAGTCTTTAAAAATTGTGAATCACTATGTTGTACACCTGAAACTTATATAATATGGTACATCAGCTATATTTCAATAAAAAAAGAATAATCTGACCACAGGCATTCTCCTTGCTCAGAAGCCCTTCCTTTGCTGGGTCTCCTGTGGAACAACTGAGTCTTCTCCCCCTGTCCGTCCCACCAACTTCCAGCTCACATTCTGGAGCTTCTAAGCCCCAAAGAAGTTGGGGGTTACTAGGCTCCCTTAGGGATCTATTAATGCTTTAAAAGGTTTCTAAACATGTTATAATGTGTTTTTTATTGTTTAATTGATTTTAAAATGTATTGGTGAGAATGGAAGTAAACAAAAAAGTCTTAAGAGCCAGAAGTTGCTTCACGTTGCATTTCCATTTCCCTCCCTCTAGTTCTTTCCCTTCACTGAGGTTTCCAATATTCACAACAGTTAACATCAACGACATATAAACAGCTCTTTCCAGTCTTGAGAACCAGAGAAACAGCCCAGGAAAAATGGATGGAGGCTATAAATAGGACATTCTCAAAGCAAG
The DNA here is from genome assembly GCF_026419965.1 of Kogia breviceps. Taxonomy (NCBI): domain Eukaryota; kingdom Metazoa; phylum Chordata; class Mammalia; order Artiodactyla; family Physeteridae; genus Kogia; species Kogia breviceps. Next base: position 161,907,530 of record NC_081312.1, read on the forward strand.
AATTCCACAAGGCCAGTAATCATGTGAAATTTTCTTTCAATGACACTAGTTATGTTTCACCAGCTTGGTTTTTCTTTCTTTCCCAGCAAATTGACGACAATGTCGACATGCCCTCATGAACAGAGTCTACGGCACAGGATTGCCGCCCTCTTGAGACATCCTTTCAATTATCCAGAGATCCTGGGGCTTACGTGGTCCAAAGGGCAATCGTCCTGCTTCCAAACATGAGGCAAAGAGAAGGAGAACGGCGATGACGGATGAGTCAGGTCGTGCTCTGTTGACGGATTTGTTTGTGGGGTGGGAGCTCCTTTCCTGGTCTGGGCGCTGGACCACTGCCCTCAGGTGTGTAGCCCTCACGGTTCACAATCATTGCTCAACACTAAAGGGGGACTCTGTGGCGGCTGCCCCGAAGGCTGTTCCAGGTTCATCCATACCCTCTGTGGGCACCAGCCCTCCCCGTTCCACAATCCATTCACCGCCCCACCCATGGCCTCTTCCACTGTGAGTGTGTTGTCTTCCCTTTGAATCCTGGGTCCAAGGAGACTTCTCAGGGCTTGCCTCTTGCAGAAATACTACTTGTGATCAGGGAACGTGGAGTCCACTTAGTATGTCACGGTGGTTTGCTGTCTCCCACTTTCTACAGCACCTGATGATACAATTCTATGAATGTAACCTCACTGGACCCTCTTATACTAGCAATAAAAACTAAATGACTTATTGCAATGAAAAGATCATTTTTGGCTAATAAATTGGCAAAGATTGAAAATCTATAGGGAAGTAGATGCCCTCATGAGTTGTTTGTGGAGGTGTAAATTGTCACAATAGATTTTGAAGGGGAATTCAGCAGCCCAGACACAAAATCTTTGCGAGGTGGACCCTTTGATTGCTCAGTTCAGCTTCCTGGAATTCGTCCTATAAGAGGTCAAGTCCACAAAAACTGAAAAGTAGGGATGGTCATCACAGAAAAGACAAAAAGGAAATAAAAGCCATTAAGGGCTGTCAGTAGGAGACTGGTCAGATAAATCCTGTTACCTGTATGCAGTAAGCTCTCAGGCGCCCTAAATGACCAGCTAATCCAGATCTGTATTTATGGACATACAGCAACATACAGAGCACAGCGCTGCTTGATGAAAGGAAGCAATAGATCTCAGGTAGTCAGTCCCATTTCTGTAGCAAAACCACACACAAAGGGGACCAGAGAGGGAGGTGTGGGGATGGTGAGAAGCCAGGGGTGCAGGTAGACAGGAACTGTTCCCCATTGTGGAATTACCAGTGGTGTCACGTGTTTATCGCTTTTTAAAAAACCAATTTAATATTTTAAACCAAAGATTTATTTATTCGTTGCCACTAGTGTGGCTGCGGTTCTTAAATGCCTGCCTCCAGAGGAAGTTTCATGGACATTTCCAATTGAATTTTCATGAAACATCCTGAGGTAGACATCACTGTGATCCCACCTATAAATGAAGCAAAGAGAATTGGAGCAATTTGCCACGTTCATAAAACTAGTGACCCCTGCAGCCAGGATTTGATCTGGCCATCTGGTCTAACCACAAATTATATTTCGTAATAAAAAAAAAATGGGATGATAACTATATGGATAAATATGGATAAATATATATACATGTATATATTTAAAAAGAAGGAAAAATGTATTCTCTAACCTTCACAAGTACTGGATGGAACTTAACCTCCTTATTCATAAACTGTCAAAAACAAACGCAAATGAAACAGGGGTTGCTGGGTTGTTTGCTTTTTTTTTTCTCTCCTATTGGCAGTTGAGCATGCGTCACAGTTAATTGTCTGGTTATTAAAGATACCTTCAAACTGAACAGTCTTTCCTTACGAGGAATGATTGACTAATTTCTCTGTTTTTCTGCTCCATTGGAAACATGCTCACAGAAAGTGTCTTTCCAAATATACCTGTGAACATATTAAAAAGAAGACGTGTTACCCTTAACGACAGTGGGCACTGAGCAGGTGTAAGGCCACACACATCAGGGGAGGCAGGGGAGGCTGGGATGAGGGCCCTGTGGTCCCTGGGTCCCCTAGGCCATGCCGAGATGGAAGCGTGGATCAGCTCCACAGCAGCTCCACAGCAGCTCCACGCCAGCGCGTTTACGGTGAGAAACAGATATTTACTGCATCTCCAAGGACACAGAAAACATTGACAGATGCAGGAACAAAAGTGCTTCCTGCTATTCATGAGCTTTCCCCCACTCTTGAAAGAAATACTCCATGCACGTGTACACACACAAACACACACACAGACTCATTGCGCACAAATATGATCTCATCTTCCTCCCTGGCATCAGAAGGCCCACAGCTCCACCCCCATTTACCGTGAGGCTGGAAATGCAAGATGTGTGGTTACCTAATGATGGAGCTGGGATTAAAAGTGAGGCCTACCTCCTGCCAACTCATCAAGGTGAACCCTTCATGAAAAGAGCACAAGATGACACCAAAACGCAGAGTTAAAACCGGGGCAACATGAGCTGGACGTGCTCAGGAGGGAAGCAGTCCAGAAACCATGGAGAGGATTGCATACGGACACACCAGGTGGCAAGTCCGTGCAGGGCACCCAGCAAGGATCAACAGACCCCTGGAGGGAAGAGGCCACCTGGGGATCCCACCAGATGCCCCTTCTCATCTTCAGATGTTCATGACATTACTGGGACCTAACAAGGCCCTATGGACACTTGCCCAGAGATCGGCCATTTGAAAACTTGGTGTGTCCTGTGGGAAAGAGCCTCAGATTTGTATTTGCTTCACACTCAATTGAAAGATTTGAATCACCAGACACTATAGCAAATCTAAACTAATCTAATCTAAATCTACGGAATTATATGTGTATAAATAAAAATTACATATGTATTTAATATAGTTAAGTATAGAAGGTGACTAAAAATGTAAGCGAATAATAAGGACCCTTAAAAATAGACTAGCACATTAAGGAGAAAAAATAGAATGTTGAGAAATGAGAAATAAAGAGCTACAATTTAAAAAAACTCAGTTTAATTCAATCTTAACTGTGAATTGCACAGCTGAAGAGGCCATGAGTGAACTGGAAAATAAATGTGATGCAGTATTACAAATTGTAGTAATAGAAAAAAATGGAACAGGGCAAAGAAAATTCAAGGGACCTAATGAAGAATGTGAGGCATCTTAAAATTCATCCATCAGAATTCTGGAAGAAAAGAGAGACTTTGAGGAGTGAGCATGTGAGGATTTCCTAGATTTGCTGAAAGACACCAAACCTCAAGTTCAAAAGTTCAATGTCAAGCAGGATAGAGTAAAAAAATTCCACAGCTGGACCGCTCAGAATGAAATTTCAAAGAAGGAAGTTACTGAAGCCTCTTAGCAAGAAAAGTCAGGGTCTCTTCAAAGGAATGACAATAAGACCCAGAGCTACTCTCAGCTGCAACAATGGAGATCAGAAACAGGTGAAATTATTTTATATTTGCAGCAAAATAATAATAATCAGCCTAATTGTATCCTCACTAAAACTATTTTTCAAGAATAAGTGTAAAATAGAGACAAAAACTGAGAGCATTTGCCAACAGAACCTAAATAAAGGAAAATTTTGACTTACAGAATTTTATTTTTATTTATTTATTTAATTTTTGCATTACGTGGGCCTCTCACTGTTGTGGCCTCTCCCGTTGCAGAGCACAGGCTCCGGACATGCGGGCTCAGAGGCCATGGCTCACAGGCCCAGCCTTGGGAGACCAAGGCTGCCTTTTTTGAGGTTGTGACCCAGCTCTTTGCCCACTTTCCTTTGCCCACATCCTCTTTCCCTGGGCTCAGTCACACTCAGCTGCAAGGAAGTCTGGGGACAGTCAGCTCCATGCAGGGATGAGAGAGGGTACCACGGGTCGAAAGAGGAAGTGGAGAAGGGATGCTGAGCGCACCAACTAGCACTCCCCACTGCAATAGCCAATGCAAATGGACCAAACATTCTGGTTAAAGTGTACTTATTTTTTTTTTTTTTTTTTTTTTTGGTGCTAGGCGGGCCTCTCACTGTTGTGGCCTCTCCCATTGCGGAGCACAGGCTCCGGACGAGCAGGCTCAGTGGCCATGGCTCACGGGCCCAGCCGCTCCGTGGCATGTGGGATCTTCCCGGACCGGGGCATGAACCCGTGTCCCCTGCATCGGCAGGCGGATTCTCAACCACTGCGCCACCAGGGAAGCCCAAGTGTACTTATTTTAACTGCATTTAGAAACACCTAGCTAATTGCTATTTACCAGAGACACATCCAAATGATGAGAATTTAGAAACTTTGGGCATTGAAAATTTTTCATCTTGTAAACTGATGCATGTATATATAAACTTCTAAATATGTCTGTATATATATATATATATATATATATATATATATACATACATATATGTATATACATATATACGTGCATATATGTGTGTATACTATTTTTTTGCATTTACTTTAAGTCCACACACACACACACACACACACACACACACACATGCAACAGACAGATACTTAATAAAAGAAAGCTGCTGGGGCTTCCCTGGTGGCGCAGCGGTTGAGAGTCCGCCTGCCGATGCAGGGGACGCGGGTTCGTGCCCTGGTCCGGGAAGGTCCCACATGCCGCGGAGAGGCTGGGCCCTTGAGCCACGGCCGCTGGGCCTGCGCGTCCAGAGCCTGTGCTCCGCAACGGGAGGGGCCACAACAGTGAGAGAGGCCTGTGTACCGCAAAAAAAAAAAAAAAAAAAAAAAAGAAAGCTGCTATAATACTATTTTATCAAGCAGAAGAAACTTGAAGTCCGAAAGCATTACTAAAGGTAAAGAGGGTCATTATACAACATAAATGTTTCAATTTCCCAAGGAAAATATAACTCGGCTTAGGTGCACCTAATAAAAAAGTATTAAGAGGAAACATTGTCAAAGCTACAGGGAGAAATTGACAGCTTTCAACATTATATTAGGAGGTTTTTAAGATGGGAGAGCTGGGTTCTACTTTCTAGATATGTGATATTTGGCTGTTACTTTAGCTGTCTATGATTATTAATGGTAAAATGGTACAATAAAATAATAAAAGCTTCCTAATGTGGTACTAAATAAACAGCATGGATAATGTACTTAGCAAAGTATCTAGTGGGAAGGAAATGTGCCATAAAATTAAATACTATTATTGTTATTATTACAGTGTTCTTGATGAAGGTGGCAACATGATAAAGCAATATTGGAGAAAAACAATTCTAACTGCATTGTGTAATAATAGACAGGAGATAGGAAACTCTGGAGGAAGGGTAACTGGAGCGGGGGCGGGTATCTGGAAGCTATTTCCAAATAGGAAATAGTAACCTTTTCATTTCAGGTTGTGGCCATGACTACAAAAAAATAAATAAATAAATAATGAAGGCAATGATGAAAAACAAATAAAGAGCTATTTGATGGTAGAGCTTATTGCTCTATTTGCCTTGGAGGCGAAAGGTATTGCAAAAAAATATATGTGTCCAGAGAAGAATAAGAATTCTCCAAATTATTCCCATTTTGTCTTTAAATGTTTAAAAAGTTACTGCTCTGAAATCCTACTTTTTTTTCCCTGCCTGAAGAATATTCTGGAAGGCAACTCCCCCCTTGGTCCTGACTCGTTACCGTGAAGATTTTTAGGCCTATGTGGAGATGTACCGAAAAGATGTGAAAACCTGAAGCATGGCATAATGTCAGCTAAAATAAAACTCACCCTCCCCATCAGCGCTGCCCATGGGATCCAAAATATGTTCCCTGATTTAGTGTGGAAACATTTACTCTGGTCACTGGCTTCTAAGTTATCGCGTAAACAGGTAATTCCACACTGATTCCTTCGGTTACAGCCGTGATGGTGCTGACTTTTCCACTTGCTTTAAACGTCTAGGCGTGACAAGTGGGTTCAAAAGGAGCTCAGCCATCTTTGATTCAGTTACATGCAATTGTCTGGCTAAGGAACTAGCATCATCAATGTCACTTAACTTCAGATCGTTTCTAAGTATCTTTGAAAACCTTGAGGCGCACAGAAACACTACTTCACCCCCGAGGTTTGTCAGCTAATAGCCTTACTGCTTTACAAACAGAATGTGGTTAAACAAGCATTTTTCGAAAAGACATATTTGGTGGCTCTAAACCAGAGCAATAAAAATTGCACAATCTAAAGGAAGGAACAGTTTGTTTTGCCCTGTTTATTGCCACTTAAATGCCAGAAGACTTTTAAAGTAACAGCAACCAGCATAAAGGAGGGGAAAAAAATCAAATAAAAATTTTATGACCTTAAGAGAAACCTATTGCTCTCCCCGCTTCCAGAGTTTTACAAAACTTTCTACACCTTTTGGCACTAGAAACTACATATAATGTTTTACTCTGCAAATGCCAGCAAGGCATCATATAAAATTATAGCTGTAGGAATAGTGGTGCTGTAAAGCTGAACAGGAAAACTGAAAATTTCCGTGTAGAGTGAAACCGTTGATGCTACATTTGCTCCAATAAAGCAAAATTTATTCTAAGAGGAAAAGAGTGGAACTGAATGTATGTTTTTTTTTTTTCCCCTAGATAAAACGCTTTTAAAAGTAGCGTTATAGGTGGTTCTGGTTGCCTCTTGCATCCTGAGTCTGACGGGACACTTTCCGGTAGGTTTCAGCCATGGTTGCATCTATTCATCTCGGGACCAAGGGGACCCTGATTTAATGGGTCTGGGGATTCTTCTTGGATTTTTCCTTCTGGAAGTTTCCGGGGTTATTGGGATGGTTGTAAAATACGCAGGAGTTTCTACTTTTGCTGCGTCCCCAGGGTGGATTACATCCCTGGTTCTAATGCCAGAACAGATGCAGTCTCTAAAACTGCCTTCAGATCTGTCCGTCCCGCAGACCTGCTTCCTCCCTGTCCCAGAGCCTAGGAACTCCTGAGTGTCAAGTGGCTGACTGGCACCCTTTTGTCTTGAGAATTAATAAGGTCCCTGGGCCAGTTCTCATCGGATGAGCCCTATGGTGAGATCACATTTTACTCGGGGAATAGAAAGTGGCTTGTACCGAAAAAAAGCCTTAACTGTAATTGCTTTCGTGCAAACAAGTCTTAGGCTAAAGCTCTTTTTTACACATTAAATAATATTCCCAGCCTTTAGTTAACAAGTGAACATGCCTGAAAAAATTGGACACATAATTCAAGTTGAATGCCCTCCTACCTGTATGGGCCATGGACCAGCAGCCCTGGCATTACCTGGAGGCTGATTAGAAATGCAGATGCTCAGACCCCACTCCTCCTACTAAATCAGAAATCTTTTTAACAAGATGGCTTAGTGATTTACACGCACGATAAAATTTGAGGCCCTCTGGCTTAATGCATGTTAAAGCGTCTTTATTTCTCTCTGAATCCCTAGCACCAAGCAGAGTGATTCTCCTTGCCTGTGGTCATGGTTGGGGCTGGGGGTGGGGGTGGGGAATGGCTGACTCAGAGACATGAATCCTTATGTGAAACATGTTTTTGTGTTTTCTGTATTTTCCGGCGTTTTGACATCTTGGGGCCACGTTGACCTGGGAGAGACTGCCCCTCCCAGGTTGGTGAATTCTTTCCTTTTTTTAAAAAAAAATTTTTATTGGCGTAGAGTTGACTTACAATGCTGTGTTGGTTTCTGCTGCACAGCAAAGTGTATCAGTTATACATATACATAGATCCACTCTTTTTTAGATTCTTTTCCCATATAGGTCATTATAGAGTATTGAGAAGAGGTGGTGAATTCCTAAAGGTAGCAAAAATCTCCCTTCCAGCAGCGGGTATCTTTCATAGGCAAGCCAACCAATTGGGAGCCCCCTCCAACCCCCTCCTCTAGGGGGCGCTCACACTCAGGACTGCTGTCCGCCTGCCCGGGTCACTCAGGGCTGGTACCAGGCACCCGGGGCAGCCCCTGTGCCTCAGAGCTGCTGGAGCTACTTAAACCAAACAATCCTACTAAGTCTGCCCAGCCGGCCTCCTGCAAAAACCGTGATAAAGCCTCCTGCCCACGTACCCCCTCCCGCTCTCTTCTAACTGGCCCCGCTGTGTCCCCACCTGGTCCCACGTGCCCCCTCCTCTTGAGAAGTCTGAGGGACAGGATATCTTCTCAAGGGCAGTTGTCTCCTGATCTGTTGGCCTCAGGTCCCTGAATAATAGTGAAACTTGCATTTTAAATCAGGTGTGCGCCTGGGACGCTCCCTTCTAGGACAGGAAGATTCTGACTGCGGCAGGGACATGAATGGCGGGGAGAAGGGGCTCCTCCCACACCCCAAAGGGAGAGGCTCCCGTAGGGTCACTAGGAGGGTGACCTTATTCCCCTCACGTGTTGGGAGAGAATTAAATCTGAGAACAATTGACTAAGAGAATGCAAACTGTGAGGGATTTGCAAAGGAAGAGGGAGTGGTTGGGAAGTTATTTTGGAGGATGGGAAGGTGCCAGAAGGCAGCTCAAGGGCCTGAGGACTGGAGGGCAGGTCTGCACCTGCAGGGTCTCCACCAGCCTCCCCCCCCTGGAGCACAGAGGCTCCTTCTCCAGGGCTTGTCAGTGTATGAGTTATCAGAAGGCAGGGACCGTGTTCATAGGTTTGAGGAACCTGTTCCTGGCACAAACCAAACACTTTCAATGGGCCTTTCATATATGTACATATAATTCTGGGTGTGTATGACTTAAAGAAAAGAATGAAGAGTAAAGAATTTTTAAATAGAGACATTTTACTTGAAAGGGCTATCATCTGATCATGGGACACCGGTGGCTAAGAGCTACGGAATAATGTTTGTTTCTGTCTGGAGCATGTGCTAGCCGCCATCACATGATAAAACACGCCAGTAGCTGGGGGGCCCATCAGCTGTTTTTATCTGTTTTCTTTGTCCTCCAGGGATTGGCTGAAACTGGAAGGCAGACTGCAGACTGTGAATTCTTTTATCCCCTTATCATCTCTGGGAGCAATCATTACTTCTGAGTTAGGAAAAAGTGAGTCCTTTTCCTTAAAAATTTTAAATATGTAATACATATATTAATTTGAAAACCTATTTTAAAAGACAAGTAGATATACCATCTTCAGATATTCCTTTTAATGGAACAAGAGTCTGAAGGGGACAAGAGGGTCATTCTTCTTGGATATTCCATGCCTGTCTCCACTGGCTGCGTAGATTCCAGCCATGCTCCATCCCAAAGTGTCTGCAAGGCTTCCGGGTGTAGTTATTAAGTTTGGGAGAAGAAACTTGAAAGGGAATCTCTTTCTGCCTCAGAAACATCTCTCCTGGGTAAATCCTCGGTGAAGGATAAACAAGAGGCTCTGCCTTTCGTAATGGCCCATTTTCTATGGGGAAATAGCTTTATTTTGACTTGAGAAGGACTCAGGGTGTGTGGCTATAAAAGCCTGGAAATTCACGACCTGGTTTTCTCCCGGCACCGACACTGGGTGATTTGAGCACCTCACTCTCTGTAAGATGATGACAAACATTAGATGTGTGTTACACCTTCACAAGATAATTCTCCTCCCTCTCTCTCCTCTTCTCTCATGGCAGCAGCTTTCGGTCCTGTGACGTCCAGGGTCTCATGGAGCATCTTCTCTCCAGACGGGATGCATCAGCCCCGCCCCCGCTGACAGTCACACCGTCTCCTGTGGGCCCAGCTCCTCTGCCTCCTCGAGGGTGAATCCGCTCCCCGCCGTCCACGCACGTTTAGCAAATTCAGGGCGAGTGTGTAATGTGGCAGCCCGTGAACAGGGCGCGTGTTCTGTGTGCAGGAGGCCGAGGGCACCGTGGGGACCTTGGGCATCACAGTGGACCTGCCTCATATTCATAGCTTTAGTTATGTACGAATGTGCCTTAGCTTATTTTACAAAGTGTAGAAATTACAAGCTGGACAACATAAGCACGCTGAGCCTGCATTTGCAGATCTTTAACTGAAATGCTTACATTCGAGTGTGATGCTTGGATAAACATTAGACGTGAGTGTGACTTTGGCTGCTTCTGATGAACTATAAATAAGAACAGTTTTCAGCTGAAAGAGCACAGGATGATCATTTAACTCCTTAACATCCCTGCTAATTTGACCTTTGGAGGCGTCAGTGGTTGCATCCTGTATTCCAGCTTGCAGGGACACAGGAATGGTTTTCCTCCTAATTCCTTTGGTGGCTTGACGGTCTGCGTTCATATAACTGGATGGAGTTCTGGAACCTGGCTGAGAAATACTGGACCATGATTCATGAGAGGCAATATCATTGGGTCAAAAGTCCACGGGCTTCAGATTGAGAAGGATCCAGGTTCAAGTTCAAATTCTGCAGTTTACTGTCTACAGGAACTTTACTGGACCGTTTCTCTTTCCTGGTCCCTGAACCCAGGACAAATGAAAAGACTCAGAACAGGTAGTTCAGGGGTTGGTTGAGGAGGTAGAAGTACACCCACGGGTGTAACAAGGAAGATGCCACAGTCAAGTGGTGACGCACGGGGAACACTGACTCTGAGAGACAGCAGTACACGTTGGGATTGTGAGGAAGCTGACACACTGCTCCTGAGATGACACAATCCGCGGTGGTTTGTACCACCTTTTCATCACTGAGACAGAAGTGGCCACAACGCAGAAGATTCTCGTATGCTGGGGCATTGCTAGCACTTTCCTGCTTTCAGTATTAAAGCCACTCGGTGTTTTAAGTAGACCAAGGACCCCTGAATATTCAGCTTCCTCCTTCTGGGATGCTGGCCTCACTCTGGTTCCCTTGCCTGGGCGGGGGGTCCTTGGGCTCTCAGGGGAGATGCTAACAGCGGGTGTCTGCCCTGCCGAGGGAGGCCCAGCTAATGAGGGTTGTGCAGGGAGGGGTCCGGGCAGAGGAGGATGGGATGGGGGCGTCTGCCTTCACTCCCTCCAGCTCCATCCACGCAGCCCTGAGCACGTAGAGAAGAGAGAGCCCACCGCCCCATCCTGAGGGGTCTCCAGGTTGGGGGCAGCAGCTCCGGGAAGGTGGTGGCCTGAGCACGGTCACCGGACACGAGGCCCCTTTGAGAAGTTGCCACCATCTGAGAGGACACCCTCCTCTGACCTGTTTCACAGCAGAGCTGACTTGCGGTGACTACTGCAGGACTCGGGGACTTCCTGGGAGAGAGGTCTCCAGTGTCGACTTCCCTGAGCTTCTGTTTTCTCACTGCAGCCTGGGAGGGGACATCCTTCCACAGGGCTGTGGTGAGGCTTGATCTCAGGTTCCCCTCCTGCCTTGGCTGCCTCACCCAACACGTGCTTTCCTGCCCATCCCCAAAGCTCACCACCTCCCGCTCGCCCTTCCACGTTCGGGGTTCCTCCTCTGAGACCCCCAGGACTTTGGGCCCGACTTGGTTTTCCTCCAGCGGTTCCTACCCCGTTCCATCGCTGCGCCTGTGGACCGCCCTCCCTACACCCACATCCAGGCTGATGGATTGCCTGCACCCTCCCTGCCCTAACGTCTGTCTCACTGCCAGAAGCCAGTCAAGGACACGCCCGGGCCTGGGGAACTGCTCTCCCTCAGGAAGGCCCCTCGCTAATGAAACGCTCTGTCCTTCCCGTGTCCTCCACGCCGTCACGGAGCACGGTGGCCACTCCATCCTGGGTCCGGGGCTTTGATCAGCCTGGTCCTCATCTCTACGCCCAATGCATCTCACCTCCACGCCCTACGCATCTCACCTCTGTCCTTCCAGCCCTGGACACAGAGTATAATTAAAATTCACTCTCACCGCCCCACCAATGTTCTTAACTCACTCACTCTACAAATATTTACTGAACGGCAAGTCTGTTCAAGGCCATCTCTTCCACTTCCTTCTCTTGCAACTTCACATCCACTTACAGCTCCCTCTCCTTGGCTTAGTCACTCGTTATACGCCCGCGTTTTATGAACTCTACGCAATATTGATCATAAAATGTACCATTACATTATGAGCCACAGAGAATGAAAAAAATGCTGCCAATAAACGTGAGAACTGCCATCAATTGTAAGATGTGTTCTGTTTTCAGGGCTGTTAAAATATGAGAAAATAAGCATCTGATAACATACAAAGCAATGGTGTTTTTGAGATCAATGCTGAGACACCTCCCAATCTTCCTTTCCTTCAGACACTAAACTTCTAGAAATAGACTGAGCTGTCAATTTCTGCTTTCCTTCTTCCCTGGTATTCTTTATCCCACCACAATTTATCCCTCTTCTAATAAAACCACTGACTTAAAGATCACGAGTCCTGTTACAATCACCAAATCTAAGAGACCAGTTCTTATAACCCTTTAGTTCACCTTTCTCAGTTTTTCAAACTAATTTTTTTGCTGACCATTGCCTGTCTTTGTTCTTCAAGGTCCCGTGGGCGATACTGCCCCTTCCCCTCCCCCCCTGCTACTTGAAAGCCCCAGACTGGCTTCCCCAAGCAGCTCTAGCTGAGGTCACATTTCACCTGTTTCCTCAGTCCAGCAATCAGCTCCCTATCACCTCACCTGGCCTCACTGGTATCGGGTGCAGACAGGCTTGTCTTCCTTCTGGAGATGCATCCTTTTCTGTCATCTGGGAAGCAGGCCCTCCTGTTTTTCCTCCCGGGTTCCCTAGGCAGCTTCCTCACACCCCTCGTTCCTTCTCACGTCTGACATCCGGCCTGAGGACTCTTTTCTTGGTGATGCCATCCAGTCCATGGCTTTAAGGATCGCCCACCCCTCTCCCAAAGCCTCTAAGCCTCTATCAACAGCCCAGACCTTCCCTTGAACTCTAGACGCTCACGCCTTGGTACCCTCAATTCCTCTGGTTATCTAATTGGCATCCCAAGTGCACGATGTCAAAAGATAAATGCCCCACGTTGCAAACTTCTTCTCAGAAAATGACAGCTCTCCCCTCCTGTTCCTTGGGGGGTTACCTGTGACCCCTCTCCTCACACTCCCCAGATTCTATTCCTCCGAGTGAGTGGCTCCTACTATTAAACTATGCCCAGAATCCAGCCCCTTCTCTCCACGTCCTCAGCTGGGAGAGGGTTAAGGGGCCCTCACTGAGCCCCTGAATTGTTGCCACAGCTCCTTCCTGTGCTTCCTGCCTTGCCCCTCCCCACACACCTCCCCACCAACTTATTCTCAACAGCAAGCCCGGAATAAGAGCTTTGAAACATAAGTGTGTTGACATGTCACCCGCTTTAACCTCTTTAACCACGTCGCATTACACTCAAGGGAAAGCCAGGGTCCAGTTCAGAGCTGCCCCGCATCCACGCAGTCACACACCCTCCCTCGCCCTCCGAGATGCTCTTCTCTCCGCCAGCAATGCCCTTCGTTCAGATTCCCTCCTTCATGTACTTCTTTTTTCTCCTTAAGCATCGCATTGTCTTATTCCCTGATTCTAACCGTTTTTATTATCTTTAGTGTCATAACTATCTCATCCCTTCATTTCTTGGCACTTATTTGAATCCTTGGTCATCTTAAACTTCTACTAGTAGCCGCCTCTGGTCATGTTTTAAAGGTGTGGGCAGCAATTCTAAATGCAAATATTTGAAAAAGGATTCTGAACTGTGTCCATCAATGGACAAGGTAAGAATATGGCTGCGATTTAAAATTTGGGAGTTCACATACATTTTCAAAAAGAAATTCCATAAAGAATTCTCCCTTTCAAATGTCAAGTTTCAAATTTCAAATGCTGGACCTCACCCAAGGTCCTAAGTAGTGAACGTGGGAAAATATCCATTGAGTTTTTCTCGCCAATGACTAAAAATGCCTCACTAATTCCATGGAGACCGATCTTAATGTTTTCATTAATGCAAAGGATTTGTGAATAAAAACTTGTGATAGAATATATATTTAGAGAGTGGGGCAATTTAAAATCATACTAAGTGAAGTAAGTCAGAGGACGACAGATATCATATGATACCACTTATACGTGGAATCTGAATAAATGAACTTATTTACAAAACAGAAATGGACTCACAGACATAGAAAACAAACTTACGGTTACCAAAGGGGAGGGGGTGAGATAAATTAAGAGTTTGGGATTAAAATATACACACTACTATATAGGTAACCAACAAGGACCTACTGTAGAGCAAAGGGAATTATATTCAATATCTTGCAATAACCTATATGGGAAAGGAATCTGAAAAAAAATATATATGTATAACTGAATCACTTTGCTGTACACCTGAAACTAACATGACATTGTAAGTCAACTATATTTCAATAAAATTTAGAAAAATAAATAAATAAAATCTTAAATACTGACAGATCAAATACCACTAAGTGGGAACTTTAAGTACTGGAGGTGCTCTGACATTTCAGAATAGGAGAATGTGCCCAAGAAGAAAATCCTCCTTGAAGAATACATTCTGTTTTCCAGTTATTTCAGGTGATTTCAAACCATTTTTCTCTCTCAATCTACCTACTCTTGATGTAAGATGGATTTGGACACGTCGGTTTAAGTGGGGGACAAGCCTCCAGGGGTCACGCAGAGTGCTTGGCGGTATCCTCCGGGGAGCCCTGCGGGGTCTTGGGAGAGGATGTCTCTGCAGACAGCCCGGGGGCCCCTCTCATCTGCCTCCCTCGATTCTGGTGGAAGACCCTTCACCACTTTAAAGGCCAATTCAGTGAAACTCTTAAGTGTTGAGAAGGTCTTTAACCAGAGTGAACAAGACATCTCCACCAAGCTCTGGAGGTGGAGCAAACCTCTAGAGCCACAAGTGACCATCTAAGCAACCCCTAAAACTGTCTCAGTCACGTGACTAACGGCCTCCACCTGGAGTCCCAGTGTGGACGGTGGGAGTGACCAGACTCCCTGACAACCACGTTCCCAACTCGCTCTGTGCTTTACTGACCGGCAGGAAGTTAAATGATCATATATTCCACTGCCCTTTCATCAAACTGTCAAAAGACTACATAGCATTGGAAGGGTTACATAAAACACCCCCATGTGTATTTTTAACATCTTTCTGTACAGAAAGCAGTGCAGGAAGGTATGTTAGTATCATCACTGGGAATTCGTAAGGTCTTAGTAGAAACCTCAGGATACAAAACAGACTGTTGGGAAATTCCAGAGATGTGAATTTCTTTTCCCACATTTTCTCTAGAGACGCTTTCTATTTTTCCTCTGTGTGTGCACGCGCGCACTGTACGGCAAGGGAAATTCAGTCTCCTTTGAATGACTTTCTTTTCTGTGCTCTGATGGAATGTCGGCCACTCATTCCCAATGTGTGCCCTGCTCTTCAAAGAACAGTAGCGAGACAAATGGGGAAACTTTCCATCCAGGAGAACGTTTATCATCATGATGTCTGAGTTCTAGAAGCGCACGCATGGCCTTTCATCACGTCTTCTATGAGACACATCACAGAGTCCTTGGTGGTCTCCTCATGATATTTAAAAGTCTACAATACAAATCCTTAGCTGTTAGTAGAGCCAGAAATAGAAACCTGGCTGAAAAGACACTCCTTTTGGAGTTCTTCATTTTTTATGCGTCGCATCTTGAAACGTCATCGAAGTTTGCAATTGTTCATTGTATTTGAAACAGTTTTCCTCCCGAACAACTCCCACTCTCCACTATGACCAACCAAGAGACTCAGAAGCAACTGGGGCTCAGGTGTGCAAACCAACCTGAATAAATCACAGATGCGTGTGGCTAAAAAGGGACCGGAAATGACAAAGCAAGAGGTCCCAATTTCGAAAATCACAGGCATATGCCCCACGCACCATATATATCCGTACACGTCTCCACATCAGAAAATCATTTGTTCAGGTTCGTCTTCTCTCACTTCCCTCCTCTTTCCTCTCCTTCAAAAGGGCATCTGGTATAAAAGCCTGGCGTGTGTTACTCTGTGTCCTGTTTATCTGACTGATGTCTTATTAATTTACTGTCACTCGTACCCGTCCCCAAATTTAGAGGGCTCTTCTGGTTTAAAAACAAAAAAATCACAGAATCATAATTAAGTTGTCTCATTAGTTCCATAATTTCAATCTAAAAAGGCTGCAGATAACAATTGAGAACATGTTTTTGTGAAGGTATCTTATATCGAGATAGAAAATAACACAAATGTTACCAGAAATGGTTTAATTTTCAAAGAGAATCTAAAACATTTTTTGTTATGTGTTCTTAAGATTATGTAACAATAATTTCCCCACTGATTTTCTAAATTTTAGCCACGATAACTGAGGTTCAACTGTCCACTTTTTATCAGGAACAGATTCAAATTTAGAATTCTGAGCTTTATTAACTCCCTGGTACCCGGCAGCCTTCTAAGTGTCCATGACAGGAGGAGAGGGGAAAGCGCCTCCACCTCCCATCAAAGTCAGAAAAGCTTTCCTCTCCTCGCTCGCATCAGAGGCGGGGATAAATATTTATTTTGATCTAGTTCCCTGGGAAGCAGGCCGCGAGAGACGAGAGACAGGGGTTTGCAGGCAATTTCCGCTGGCTGCCCCAGTAGCTTCGAGGCAGAGCTTGTGGGGGCCTCAGGAAGCAAAGAGGTAGGAAGGAGGTGGGATCCCTGCAGAAGAAGTAGGACAGGGATTCGGTCACAGCTAGGTCCCCACTGGTCCCACAGGCGCTCAAGCCGGATGCCCTTCCGAGTTGCTCTCCCCTGAGGCCCTTATGTCCTCGCGTTGGCCAGTTACTGGACCCGAGTTGTCCCAAATGGGGGACACATTCTTGGGCAAGGGGGCTCTCTGCAGCTGAGGGTGATTCTCAGAAACGGACAGGAGTGATCACTGTCCTGAGGCGAGTCTGGTCAGCGGGGCTCTGGAAGGTGGGCCTCTCAGGCACACACCGTTGCATCTGTTACACATACACACACAGGGGTACCACAGATCTGTGCATACGTACGTGTGGACACACACGTGTGCTGTAGATCCATCCTTGTATCTGTTGTTTGTATTATTGCGCGATGGGACTGTTTCCTGGAAAACAAGAGGATGTAGAAGGGATCAAATAGTCTTCTGGATTGTGCTCTTGTTCCTTAGACCAAGTACCGTGGTCCCGTCTCAGCCTCCTGTGGTCCCCGCAGCCACATCCCCCCACTCCTAGGAATGATCCATCGGATGGAAACTAGTCTTTAGGAAGAAGAACATTTTTATCCTCGTGTGCAGACTATTAATAACAATTCCCAATGCCACCGTGTTCCTCATCCCAGGGACGCTCTCTCCGGTATATGGATTTGATCTGCTTTTGGCCTCTGCATCCCGTGGTTGTGTTCTGGGCCGTGACTCAAGCCCTGCCGTGCGGTCACTTCTCTAACTTCTGTTCTAGACGTGCGGGCCCACGGCAGCCGATGATTAGGGGCAATTCAGTCCTATTCCATCACTGACAGATGTTTTCATTTGCTTTACCAAAACCCCTTTTGTTTTACCTCTGTCTCTTCTAGATGACCTCTCCGGTAATAATTGATTCTCTGTAGTTCCCAGACTTTCTTTGCTCCCATCACAAAAGACACGTAAAAATATGTAGGTTGGAGAGATTCTTTGTGTCCCATGGAAGGTTGGATTCAGCTCCTTCATTGGAACCATTAACAGTGTTTATAATCAGGAGAACTTCATCAATGACAAAGAAATACAAACGTCTCACAAGGAAAGTCAATACTTAACTATCACTGAATTATCATTTGTAAAGCACCAGAAGCAATTTTGATGTAGTCATGATTTTTTCAAAAGATGAAAAGAATTCAAAAAAAATTATGTAGTTGGTCTCAAGGCAGCATGAAATTTTGTTGAGGACTTTAGACTCTGGAGCCCGACTGCCTGAATTTGGATCTCAGCTCTACCCCTACTGGCTGTGTGACCTTGGGCAAATCACTTTGCCTCTCTGGAATTCAGTTTCTTCAGGTGCAAAAGGGAGATAGTGAGAGTATCTACCTTATAGTATTTCTGTGAGGCTTATGTGCATTAATATATATAAAGTGTTTAGAGCATTAAGTGGCATAGAGTAGGCATGTAAAAACATTAGCTAATTCGTAAGAACTATTCTAAAACTATTCTAAACTATTCTTTTTACAGGAGTGTTTTGGCCTTGATAGACATATATCCCTTCACATTTCTTCTTACCCTGAGAATCTCACTGACAGCAAGGATGAAACAGCCATGGAAGGAAACCAGCAGGTCTTCAGCACCTGGTGTGTGGACTTCATGTATCCATCATAACTGAACTCTCACCTCAAACAGCCCTGCAGGCAAGCAGTGGGGAACATCAGAGCAAGCGGCTTCTCGGAGATCACGTGGCCTCTAAGCGGCAGACTCAGATTTGAACCTACCTCCCCCTGGCTCCAAAGTCACTTTATCAGATGACCTTGAACAGGCAGAGGTTAAAGGAAAGGGCACGTTTCGGGCTGAGATCCCTGGGATGGTCCTGCTGCTTCCTCACCTCCCAAGTCCCGATACCAAAAGAGAAAGGAGTAAAGCCGTTATCTTTGAACTAAGTGTGCCTCTAGGCTCAACATATTATGAAATTTGGTGAATTCAGTGCTGTCTCCTCTGTCCTGCCCCCAAGCATGAGGGGCGACCCCAGAGGCCCAGTGATGGCTCAGCGGCTTCCTGTTTTCTTGCTGCTGTTGTTTCCGAAATTAGCAAAACGCATGCTGACCATTTCCGTGTCAGCACAAGGAGAGACGACGTCCCACATCCCGGCTTCCCTGGCGGCTTTCGGTTTTGTTTGTCCATCAGCCATTGTTCTGGTGACAGAATCTGCCTTTGGTAGGAACTGCCTCTCCCCGGTCCACAGGTTTTGCTGAGGTTGATTGGCCTCCAGACCCAGGGAAGCTGCCCGCAGTCGCGGCAGCAATCTGCTTTCTGGTCCTCAGTCTCTCATTCTCGGATAAGCCCATGGCCCTCAGGGGTCATTCAAGGCCAGTCCTGGGGCTACTGCAGGATTATTGGGAACACTGGACTTTCTAATTGTGAAAAGAATAAAGACCAGCCCTGCCAGTGGCCATCTGGTCACCCTGTGAAGAAAGCACTTAGAGGAAACAAGACAGGAGTGTTTCCTGTTCTGAATCTAGTCAAAGACCCGAGACATCACCCTTCCCAGGAGGGTGGGAGTCACAGAGGCCTCCTGTTCTTCCTTTTTACCTAAGCTCCTTGAGTGAGATTTCCATTACTTGCAGCCAGCAAAGGTGGGCGGAGCATCTTACCTCACCTGATGTTTTGCTCTCTTTGAATCGCTTCAACATTTAGGGGTGGGCCCCCCACCAGCTCATTCACAGTAAGAATTATGCAAGGATGTAAAATCATTATAACCACCAGGCCCCTGGATTCTCGATTGGTAAACAACACTATGAAATGTATTTATGTCTCATTCTTCCTTTTCCTTAAATATGGTTGAGAGAGATTCTTTGCAGGAGGTATGTCCCCTTCATAAATGAATTGCAATAGGCTGACTGGTTCAACAGGGTGCGGTTTTCCTCTAAAAATCTTTATTTGAAGCTTTTTAAAGGGTTACTTAAATCTCACTGATTTGGCTAAAATGGTGAGGCGTCTGTGTTGGCTGGGAGACATAGGCTTGTTGTTAGGACTTGTTTAGTTGATCCAGTTTTCCTTGGGAAACTGTGCAATATCAAGCTTTCTTCCTCGGGCCTGTGAAGCTTATGAGTTTTTATGCTTTGGTGAGGAAGAGACAGAAGGACACACTAGGAGGGACTGAGCTTTTGCCTCTACACATCTTCCATCCATGTATCCTCTATCTGTCTATCTCTCTATCTTGATCTATCTATCATCTAGCTATCTATCTATCTATCTATCTATCTATCTATCTATCTATCTAATTTCTACCTATCATCTTCCTCCCTTCCTGTTTATATTTATCCACATCCAGCCCAGGAGAGACAGGTCACCTGCACTTGGTGAGTTCCCTTGTAGAGAATGAACACTGAACAAGAGCCCAGACACAGACTCAGGCAAAAGAGATAAGGCACAACTCAGAGGGGTCAATGGGAGTCAACACTCCAATTATTTCGCAAATGCAATCTGATAGTAAGTGGAATCATTTCCTTAATTGGAACTGGAATTCACTGTCCCCAAAAGTATGGTGAGTGGAAGGCTCAGTAGGCGACTGGGATGTTCTCTGCGTGTGGCGCCTGCTTCAGCCCATGCAGGCTGCTGTACAAACACCATGAGCTGGGAACTCAAACAAGGCGTGCATTTCTCACAGTTCTGGAGGTTGGAAGTCCAAGATCAAGGCTTTAGCAGATCCAGTGTCTGATGAGGATCCACTTCTTGGTTCCTAGATGGTGGTTTCTCACTGTGTCCTCACCTGGAGGAAAGGGCAAGGGAACCCCTGGGGTCTCCTTTATAAGAACACTGATCTCATCATGGGGTCTCCACCCTCATGACCTCATCACCTCCCAAAGGCCCCACCTCCCAACACCATCACACTGGGGCTAGGTTTGAACACAAGAATTTTGGGGAGACATGAACATTCAATCCATAGCGATGCAGATCAGCTTTGAACCCTGATGGGTGTTGGTCTGGGAGCTGCACCAGAAGTCAAGTGAGAGGGTAGTTTCAGAGGACACATTGCCAGGAAGAGCTGCTTGCAAAAGCCACAGCTACAGATTCCAGAAGGCTCCACAGAGAGCAAATATATTATGAGGCTGGCATGGGCGGGGAAGCATAGAGAAACACAAATACTGTAGAAATCAATATTAATTTCTTTCTAAGTGTCCTATTAGGTGAGTTTTGACAATTGCATAATTCAAAGCCCAAAATAAGACGAAAGTTTAGTTTCCCCAGAAAACTCTCTCCTGTGACCCTTCCAAACACCTCCACCACACACACCTCAAAATCTGATTTTATCACCTTAGTTTCTCCTGCATTTAGATTTCATATAAACAGAATCATGCAATATGGATATTTTTGTTCGGCTCCTTTCTTTTAAAAAATGTACTTGAGATTCATCCAGGTGGTTGCACGTGTAAGAAGCTGGGTTTCTATGCGAGTTGTACCCCAGGTTGCCTGTCTAGTAACAAGTTGATGGCCCTTGGGGGTGTTAGTTTGGGGCTTTGATGTGTGAGCTTACATCCCGTTCAAACCCATCTACAGTATATCCAACACTGTCATCATCCACTAACCAGGCCCTGAGCCCCGTCTACAGATGGTTGGGGGAATCACAAGATATTCCTTTTGGTACGAACAGCATAAGCCACATCTAAAGTGCAGGGATGCTGCAGGGGCAGAGCAGGTTGGCAAAGCGCGTTCCTGGCGGAGGCACCAAAGTGCTCCAGGTCAGGAGGCTGGACAGGTCAAGGCCCATGAAGCAGAAACTGAAACAGTCAGTGCTTAGCTGGCAAAGCAGGACTCAGGCGAGAGGGGGCTGGAGAGGAAACAGGACCAGGTCATGAACGGCCAGTCAGCAGAAGGTGTGCAAAGGCATTTGAACTTTATTCTGAGGCAAAAGAGAAGTAACCCAAGTGCTTTCAGCAAGAAACTGCTTGACTGGATTTTCCATCATAAAAACCTCTCTGATTTTAGTGCTACTTTCTGTGTTTATTCTCCATTTCCTCTGGGTGTATAAAGGTGTTTTGGTTTTTTTCCTCCCCTTTCCTCCCCCTCCCCTTCCTTTATTTAGGGTGACTTGAGAAGGAATAGCTCTCATGAATACAAATTCTCTGAAACGATGGCCCTTTACTAATAATTATTTCCTGAGCTCCTGCTGTGTTCTTGGGACAAGCCTAGCCCCTTGGTGACTTCATGTATTAGAAAGATATTTATGCTTTTAGGTTTTGAGCTGCATTGGAGAAAACATGTAAGGTTTCAACGATGTGAACAGGTTTAATATTTAGACATGGCAAGTGTTTTTCTGGACGATATAGACCCCAGGAGACCTTGAAGTGATATTGAGTTCTTAATCTTTACACAGATAAGTCTGAGGCTCAAATCTCCTACATCATATGCCTAACAATTGACTGTCCATCTCAACTGAAGTGTTCTTACGAAGAACTTTAGGTCTTCTGGAGGAATTTAAAAGTGCTTTCTTGCATTAGCCAGAAAATCTATTTTCTACAACCTGAGCTATGACCCCCAGTTCTGTTTTGTGGCCCCAGAACAAGCCTGACCCATCGTCATGACGACCTGTCTGTTATCTAAAGGTACAGATCGTGTGCCTCTAAATCTTCTCTTTCCTAGATCAAAAGCTGGGATTTTCTTTAGCCATCCCTGGTGGCCCTGTTCGCTGTCCCTTCCTTGTCCTGTTTTTCCCTGGACACATTTCAGATTCACGCTTCTGGTGAGAGTGTGCTGTTCAGGAATGAACATAGTACTTCACTGGCTGGTTGAGCAGTGCTAAGTGGAGCAGTAATACTACTTCTCCTGTCCTGGCTCCTACATTTTCATTAACGGACTCTGGCCTGGAGTGTGCATTTTGGAATGCACATCTCAAGGCTGACCTAAACTGATTTTGGAATGATTGTGGTAGAGCCCAGACATAGATGTGCAGTTACAACTACCGAGGTAACGCTATCTAGAATCTAAGAAGCAAGTCTCATAGTTCAGGGGGTAATTCAGCTGCTTGTGTACAATAAACTAACTTCTTTATTTAATATTCAACCCATTCCTACCAAAAATCTAGAACAGGCTAGAACAGGGCTGTGAGGTAGAACTTCCTGGACGAAAGAAAACATCCCATGCCTGCACTTTCCAACATGGCAGCCATGGGACACAGTAGGAATGAAAAAACTGAATTTTAAGATTTCTTTTAATTTTAATGAATTTAAATTTAAATAGCTGCATGTGACTAGTGGCTATTTTATTGGACACTGCAGGTATATAAAACCACCCTATTGCCAAAAGGGAGGTAGATGTTGGGGTGATGAGAATGATGGAGAAAGAGACGGAGAACAAAAGAGAAAGAAAAAATGTTTCTGAGATAATTGACTGTGAGCCAATTTTGTAGAACAAAGAGGAAGAGAATGAATTCCTTACTTTCTAGTATTAACAGATCTCATAGGCTAAGGAAGGAAAACACTATATCTATACAAATAGGATTATTTTTTACAAAAATCTGTGAGTTAAGCAGTGATTATCTTCTTACACATAAGTATAAATGTAAGAAAATTATCTAATTGCATATACATATTAAGTAGGGGAGCCTGGATTTTAACTCAGATTCATTTGTATGTATATTTGCCATATACTATATTATTTTAATACATATTTATTTATATATAATTTGTCTCACACTGCTGATAATATCTACTTGTCTGTGATATGCTGATCTTAATATAGTACGTACCAGCTGTGTGCATGGACCTTTACATATATTTATGTGTAGAGATGTATGTATTTATACACATACATCTGTATACATTTCCATGCATTTTATATCTATTTAACTGGGAGAGTTCATTGGTCAGGAAGAATATTTTCTAAATGAGAAGACATCTTTCTGTATGAAACTCTGATGGTGAGTGAAGTCCTATGATAAACTTTGATAAAGGTCTCAGAACAGCTATAGAAATGATGATATTATATGCATTCTTTTCACTTTGGAAATTGATCATTAATTAACACATTTTTTTCCCACAGCACTTGAGCAGTAAGGTAAAAGAGTCACTGACAGTCCATCTTCTGTGTTTAGCTCTGTCCGGTCTTTGAACTTCATTTTGGGTGTGGTCACCACTGGAGCATCAGAAATACCAGCTGATATTTTAATTTTGTTGTTTTAAGTGAAGACTTAAATACTGAGTCATGAATCAGAGATTGAAGGAAATTTAGAGACTGAACCATACTCTACAATTTAGAGATGAGGAAGCCAAAGTTCATCACGGCGGGAAATGATTTACTAAGGTCTTGGAACAGCGAGCCTCTGAAAGCTCTGAGTCAGTCCTCGAGAGCTCACGTGCTGAGTTTATGCTTTTATGATATAGTTGATTTGCTTATCTGTTGGCTCAGATTCTTATACAATTTGTGATTGATATTTGTCTTCCTTGTTCAATTTTACTTCCTTCCTCACTAAAAGAGAAAAATAAAGTTGAAGAAAAATACCTCTGTAGATAATAATAATAAGATTTCTGCAAAAACAGGAAACATTTAAATGTGACACCCTTTGCAACAATGAAATAAACAGGAAGTGAATAAAATAAGTTATGATGTGAGGGGCATGGGTCTCTCACCTCTGCTCGTTAAACATATATTTCAGGGCCCACACCCTTCTGTACTGATGTAGAGGTGGTAATAGTAAATATTAAGATAACATCTGTAAATGTTGAGCACGTACTCTGTTTAAGACTATGTGTTAGTTTGCTCGGGCTGCCATAACACATACCACAGACAGGGCCTTAAACAACAGACATTTACTTCTCACAGTTCTGGAAGCTATAAGTCTGAGATCTCGGTGTGGGCAGGGCTGATTCCTCCTGAGACCTCTCTCCTAGGTGTGTAGACACCACCTTTTCCTGCATCTTCACGTGGTTGTCTTTCTGTGGGTGTTTGTGTCCTGATCTCTTCTTATAAGGGCACCAGTCATATTGGATCAGGGCCCCACCCACATGACCTCACTCTAACTTAATTATTTTTTTAAAGACCCCATCTCCAAACATGGTCACATTCTTAGGTACTAGGGGGTTGGAGCCTCAACACAGGAATTTTAGGGGACACAATTCAGCCCATAACAGTCTGTATTTATCTCTTATGTATCATTTTTACAATAAAATAGTAAGATACATAATATTACCCTCATTTTTCAGAAATTTTGGTTTAGACAGGTGACATGTCCAGGAGCACACAACTCTGTGGATGGAGCCAGGTTTGAATATCACCTTTGTCCAGTTTCTCCCCCATATCAGACAGACCACCAGGAGGGATGTGTATTTAGCATCCGACTGGGCAGACGAGAGGCAGAAGGTAAGCCTCAGGAGTGGTCCCTGTGGATTCTCTCCACTCTGCTTTAGGAGAGTGTTGCATCTTTCAAGGGACATCTCCATGCTCCCTACAACTTCAAGGTCAGATTTCCCTCTAGTTAAAATTACATCTCTGGAAAATTTGCATTTATTTCCATTTTCCAAATAACATGTAGTCTTAATAATGAATTCTTAGAGTGTGAGGTGAGAGCTTTTGTGTGTGCTGTGGGTGTGCATTTGTGGCTATGTGGGTCCACCTGCCCATCATTCATGGTGTTTTTAAGAGGCATTTAAGGAGTAGACCTGATCTTGTCTCAACCCAGAGCCTTTAGGATCTTCATTGGTGACCACTGCATAGAAAGAAACCTCGAGATTTGGAGCCAGAAGTTTTGCACGACTTAGGTCAAGAGCCACGGAGTGAACTATGGTCCCCGACTTGAAAATCGAGCAGGTCTCTCGTCCCCTGCATCTTAATTTTCACATTAAGGAGGTTTGTGTGATACAACTTCTATCTTTAAGATCTAATGTGTTTGCATTTTCATCATGATAAACAACATTTTATTTCCAATTAAGTAGTAGACAGAAAACAAAACCAGAAATCTTGTTTTAAAAATAAAACAGACAAAAACCTAAGGCTAGAAAGATGATATTTTTCAGAGTAGTATTTGGTTAATTTTAAACATTTGGTTATGAATTAGAAGTTTCAATATCCATTTGTTGAATAGATGTTTTATACTGTTTCTAGAAAACATTTAAAGTAAATTGTCATGGATCAATTATTCTAATTTCCATTTCAAATTTTATGTTCCCATTAAAGCTTCAGTTTAGATAGAATCTCTTCACATATCTTTAGTTTAAAAAAACAAATATTTTCAAAATAAGAATTTTCCAGTGCTTATTTATTATAGGAAATTTGGAAAATACAGAAAAATGTACAGAACTTGACGAAGTCCACCCCAGCTCTCAGTGCTCTGAGATGAAAACCAGGCACATTTTGATGTTTGTAGTCTGTGTTGAGAGATACGGTCCTGTTATTTTGCTTCATCATTTAGCTTTGTTCTCTGTACGTCTTTCATTCTGAGTTTTCCCATCCCAGACCCTGGGTTACATGGGCTTTGGCTCAGAACAATAATCATGCCAAAGTTAACATGCCCCCTCACCTGCTTTTTTTAACATCCTTGATTATTAACCATTAGTCTACATGGGGGCCTGGGCGGGATGAAAATGGACCTTTTAGAATCAACTTTCCCATCAGTGGATCAAAGTCCTGGTAGAGAAAGGAGAGTTTAGGAGGACCTTCTATGGTCTAGACAAGCATGTCTCTCTCAATACCTTTTCCCCTGTGACTCTCCCTGTGGCTTCTGTACTTTTCTAAGCGTGTTTGACAGCTTTTGTGAAATGGAAATCAAAACTACTACAGACAGGGCAAAGGATGTTAAGGAACAATAGTGATACGAACCTCGTCATTATTATTATTTAATAATATCACTACTATTCTTACTATCAACAGTAGTGATGGGGCTTGAAAATCGAGGTAGTGCCCCGTCCAGGCATGTGAGTCCAAGTTGAGTGATCTTTTGCTGGTACAAGGTGGAGTGGCTGAGCACGGAGGCAAGAAACTGGCCGGCAGTGCAGATTTTGTCATCGACCCTGGAATCTTGGTTTTAGAAGCTGCCGCAGTCATTTGCCGTTGACATCCAGATGAGAAACTGGCATGGAATGGCAGCTGACAAATCGCAGATGCCTCCGGAGTAGCAAATGCTGATATCTTGTGTTGATATATCTTTATGGGAATTCACAACATTCTCCAGGCAGAGGGCCAAGAGATAAGCCCCAGAGCCTTGACAGGAGAGTGGGACTGGGGTGGGCTGTGTGATTTTGAAGTGCATGTTCCTGGCACACTCAAGGGGCCCTTCTCACTCTTCCATCGGGAGTTCTAAGAGCTGGGTGTGGAGAGGAGCATGGTGTCCTGGAGGTTTGGGGCCGTGGGGTGAGATGAGCTCAGCTCCAGCCCGAGGACTCTGAGGTTGCTGACTTGCCCAGCACCTTCTCAGCTCCTCACAGCTCTTGGTGTATTTTGGCATCATTGGTAGCGTGGGAGCCACTGGCTTAGATAAACACGGGTGCCCCTGCCAGCACAGGGATGTGCAATGATCATCTTTCACTCTCTTGGCTTTTCCCTGGACACTTCATCAATCATTTCGAGAGCTTTCGTAGCTGTGGGCTGGGCTGACATTTTGCTGTGTCTATCCACAATTACGAGATGTTATGGTCACAGAAGAAAATTCTTCTAGGACAGCTAAGGTCCGCCAATTGCTTATAATGTGACAGTATTGCATTTTATCATCACTGAATATCTGGTTGCTTGAAAACTTTTTAGACAACAGAGCAATGCAAATGTTACTTGAATTTCTTAAATTTCTTTGGTTTTCATGTTTGTTGGTTTACTTCTCCCAATTAATTTGCAAGCCTCTTGGCTCATTTGTTGAATAATTAATGAAATAAGAAGTAGAGATTTGGGTAAGTTAGTGAATTTAGGGCTTATGTCTTTCAAAGCTAATAATTCTTTTCTCTTATGTTTCTTTATCATTCTATTAGCACCATGTCATGAAGAAAAGAAAGAACAGAAAAATACACTGGCTTAAAGAAGAAATTATATTAATTAAAAGTGTCTTATTGGTTAGATATCCTGAAGGGAATACAGATTTAAGATATGCCTTCAGAAGTAACCCAGCTTTTCCCACTACCTACAGCAGAAGAGATCACCTTAATACACTTATTAAGCGTTTTCTATATGCCAGATACTGTGAGAACACTTTCCATGGATTCTTGCTCTAAAAATAAAATACAAAGAATTGAGATGAGAAAGATGGTATTTTAAGAGTAATAGGTGGTTAATTTTAAGCATTTGGTATGACTCTGAAGTTTCATTATCCATTTTTTTTTACTAGATCTTGTACATGGTTTCCAGAAAACTGGTTAAGTGAGTTGCAATAGTGTCACAAGTTTGATGCTATTTACTCCTTTTTCAACTTGAGAAAACATTGAAACCGAGTTTCAGAGGGGATCAATAATTACCCTATCCTCACGCAGGGAGGGGTATAGCTAGGGTTTGTCTCCTGCTCTGTGTCACCCCAAAGCCCTCACTTCTGTGTTTCCTGAGCTCTGCCTCGTGTGCTGTGAGTCCAAGGCTGGCAACAAACCTGATCTTCATTTGAGATGATGGCGCAGGTGAAGTCTTACTTGTAGTTTTAAACTTTATGCAGTAAAATGCATGAACTTGATATACAGAAATAGTTGGCTTTGAAATATTCCCTGGAGGGCTGTGGTCCCTCATCTTCCTCCTATAACCAAGGTCCTTAGCAATGTCACTTCCTTCATTAGATTTAATGATGCTATAAAAATTCATGGAAATGAAAAATGCATCCATTCACATCAGCCTGAGACTTACCAATGTTTGTAAATCAAGTAACATCTGGAACTGGACAATTCAGATGATTTGACAAAGATTTTTTGTGCGTGAGTGTTTGGCCATGTGCTAGGCATTGAGGAATAGGCAAACGGAACACAGAACTGTCACTGGCACTCCTTCCGACGAATCGGTCTTTTCTGAAGACTAATCTTTTATGAAGATTTTCATAAAATCTTCAGCGGTGTGTGATTCTGTCCTAGAAAAAGGAGGCGTCCCTCCAGGCTACCCGCACGGAGAGAAGGGGCAGGCTGCACAGAGGTGTGGAGGCTGAGAGGATGGAGACAGAGAGCTGGCTGACAGTAGGACACTGCACAGGTGCCTGGGGAAGAATGGCATGTGGACGAAGCTGTTCCTCTCCTGCTACAACTTCTCTTCTTGTAAACTACCCCACGCTGGGCATTATTCACCATGCAGCCAAGCCTTAAGCAAAACTTTTCATGGATTTGAAAATTCACCCCTCTTCCTGACTCTGGTACAGTTGGACCACTGTGGCATTTCCGATCTTGCGGCAGATGGGTCCCCTCTAGGTTCGTATGACTCCTGTTTGCTTTTCTCCCGCCTCCCTCTTCAGATCAACGTTCTCCTTTCCTCGCGGCCCCTGGTCGCTGCGGTCCAAGCTTTCCTCGTTCCCCGCTGCTACACAACCTTGGCCCCGGTTGTCAAGCTCCCATGAGTTTCTATTTTTACTTCCCCAATTCCCTACTTTCTGTTTCAAAACCATCTGTTTTCTGTCCCCAAATAACCTCCTTTCCTCCCTAATCTTCTTTCTCTAATTGTCCCTCACTCATTACCTGCCTCTCACCTGCCTCATCTCAGCCTTTTATTCCTTGTTTGAGCCTCAGAAAATCCGGAGGCTGCTCTGCTTATCTAAACTGCCCTTTCTTTTCCTTCCATCGTTATCATGTGTCTCAAATGGCTTTGTTCTCAGCCAAGACATTCTAGATCATTTAAAAGTGGGGTGACCATTTCTCTGCTTTTTTACCCCATCTAAACTTGCCAATCTATGGCTCTCTTTTAGGAATCTCATAATTAAATGCACAAACTCCTCTCTCTCTAGATAGATAGATATAGATAGATTACATATTATATGTACCTGTATCTTTAGATATAGATCTATCTTTATAATAGATATATAATAGATAGATACCCAATATATAGACAGCTGTATCTCTACTGATGAAAAAATACACAGATCTCCCTATATGGATGGATACATCTATCTATATCTCTGCATATCTATATATCCATTACATATCTAATATATATGTATACATAATATATATGAGAGAGAGAGAGACAGTAAACAATAAAACAAAGTTTGCTTTAAGAAAACGGAAATACTTTAACTATCTGGTGGAGAAAGGGACAGGTTAATAAAGCAAAGATAAGTAAGCTCTTGCGGGAATGGTATGTAGCAATTATAATTAATAGTTATAAAGACAGTGAGTAAAATGTTGAGAGAGGAGGATGCAGCAGGAGAGAAAGCATCTTGGCTCCGACATCCCCTCGGCTCGGGGACTCTGGGTCCTGATCGTGTAACGCCTGCTTCTTCTGGACAAGCCTGAGTGTGTCTCTACTGCCTGAAGTCCTGAGACACGAAAGAGGCCCGGCTGGAACAAGAGTCACGCTAAGTGAAAAATCATGACATGAATTTGTTTCTACACAATTTGTTCAATTTATGAAGGATGAGCATATGAAAAAGAAGAAACTCCTCCCTTGAGCTAACAGACCAGAGACAGAGCTATCAGTTCTAGTGGTTTTGGAGGAAAATTGCTCTCCGTGTGGTTGTGAGCTTTTAGAAGGTAAAGATTATCTTATTTTGTCGCCAGCACCCAAAGGAATGCCAAGCATTTGATCGGCACGCCATAAATTCTTCTCGAGTGGATGAAAAAACGTAACGTTATATATGTGCAGGGTACTATCAGCTCCTGTGCCCAACTCAGGCCACATTTATATTATTTCCAGAAAGCAGCCTTTGATGATAGATATTGTCAAACTTCAAATCTTGAAGAAGCCTGGCAAACCACATAAAAATGCTCTGGGAAAACTGCCATTGGAGAAACAGCCCAGAGTACCATGATTATATGGTCTAGAAAGGCGGAGACTCTTAAGAAGAGGATGGCTTCCTTCCTACAATGAAACTGGCTTTTCCACATCACCTATGTAGGTCTAGACTGTAGAACTGAACCACTGAGTAGAAATGACAAGGAAGCTTAATTTAATCATAGATAAACACTTCTTGATATGCAGAGTTTCCAACAATGGAAGAGGCTACCTTGTGAGGTAGGGAACATCGCTGGAAGTTCAATAAAAACTTGTTGAGAGTATTACGGAGACCCTCCCATGTCCAGTGGGAAATGGACTCCCTGCAGTAACAGGGAAACCACAGACACAGTGTCTTATAAAAGGAGTCTCTCCACTTCATAGCCATGTTGAGGTGGGCTTTCACTCAGCACACATTCTAGGAAAGGAATTGAACTTTTAAAAATAGTTATAATACATAGAAGTGCAGTTTGTATGCAAGTTTAAGGTACAATGAGCACAAAAGAACATCATTTCAAAAGGGTCTTGGAAAGAGTCAAGACATTTCAACTGTCGTAAACTGAGGGAAGGAACCTCCCCAGGCTTTAAGGAGAGACAGAAATATTCTGGGCAGAGGGAAAAGTGCAAAGGCCAGAGACATGAGATAGCAGGATACACTTCCGGACGGGAAAAGGGAAGAGAGATGAGAGAGAGGAAGCCAGGCGGTGGGCGGTGGAGGAAGATGAGCAGCCGGGCTCGTGGTGTTCTGTGAGAGAGTTTTATCTTCAAAGTGATGGACAGACATTCAGAAGACCTCTAAGCCAAATCAGGAAGGATTTGTGTAGATAAAGATAGTGGAGTGAGGGTGAGAAGGATGAAGATGTACTGAAGACAGAGAGAAGGGCAGACTTGCAGGAGGTTTTTGAAGCGCCATTGACTCGTGTTAGAATCCGTTGTCTCGTGGCCTTTGTGTCTGTATGTAAAGCCTGAGCTGGGGGTTTGAGGACCTCGCATGACTTCTGTGCCCAGCGCATTGCGAACTCAGTCACTGTATGTGGAATGACACTGTAGACCTTGCCTTCCTCAAAGCCAGCCTGAAAAAGTGCAATAGAAATAATCACTAGATAAGTAGGTTAAGATAATCCATATGAAGTTGTGAAATATGGGCCAAGTTCAATTTTCATCAAAACTTCATGTTTAAGTAAGTAGGATCAATTAAACGATATGTGTACCTCCCTCTCACAAAGTAAAATAGCAGTTTGGTTCAACAAACATCTTTGAGCCCTTTTTATAGTCCATGCCAAGTCCGTCTACGACACTGAACGTGCCCACCTCTTGGTTGTACCTTAGTTAAATGCTGCATGGGACAAGCCAAGTGGATTTGGCCCCTTTTTCTGGTCAGATAGATCGGCATAGCTGAAGGAATGGGAAAACTTGCCAGAAGTCTAGCAGAGGTAGGGGTCGGGGCACATTTGTAACCTCACACAGACAGCCAAGACAAAGGCCTCCTCCTCTCCTCGCCTCCCCTCCCTTCCCCTCCCCTCCCCAGAAGAGCTTTGCTTACCCTCCCAGCTACCAGAGAGCACGTCTCTCCAGAGGGAAGGATGGGCAGTTCAGCCAGCAGCCCCCCGAACAAGACTGGGGGGCTCGTCAGCAGTGATGTAGCAGCACCCATCGGGACCGCCTTGCATCCCCCTCATGGAAAGTGAGGGCGAGAAGAACCCGTGGGGGCGTGAGGCCCTTGCTGTCGCTGTGCCCTGAGTAACAGACGGTCCAGCCCAGTCCTCGTGGACTCCTGGCCCTCCCCCAGCTGACTGGATGGACCTGCAGAGAGCAGCTCAGCCCCAGCCTCCCCGAAGCCCAGGGCCTGCTCGACCCCTCGACGGCTCCGCACTCACTCAATTTGTGACTTTGCACTGGCCGGCCTCGAGCGACCACTGGGGGACCCAAATTTGTCATCTGTCAACAGGCGAGCAGCTCTTCATTTTTGACACAAGGAATTCTGCCCCCGCCAGGGTTGACCTTACCTTGTCACTGCTCAAATCCTTCAATCCCTGGTCAAGTGCAACCCTCAGCCATCTCTACTAAAGGTCCTTTTGATCCAAAGGCTATTATTTATCTCAGGTTCAGAAAAGTATATCCTATCATTATAGACTGAATGTTTGTGTAACCCTAAAAATTCATATGTGGAAACCTAGCTCCCAAGTGATGGTGTCAGAAGGTGGGGCCTTTGGGGGATGATGAGGTCATGGGGGTGGAGCCCTCCTGATGGGATTAGTGTCCTTATAGGAGAGACCCCAGAGAGCCCACCTCCCCTTCTTGCATGTGAGGACAGAGTGAGAAGACGCTGTCTGTGAACCAGGAAGTGTGCTCTCACCAGACAAGGAATCTGCCTTCACCTTGACCTTGGATTTTCAGCCTCCAGAACTATGAGGAATAAATGTCTTTTCTAAGCCACCCCATCTGTAGTATTTTTTTAACAGCAGCCTGAATGGACTAAGACACCTATAATTATTCTCTTGCTGCCCATTCCACATGAATTAACTGAAATTTATCTTTTTAATGCAATTTTAGTTGATATATCTATATCTATGTATATATATATATATATATATATCATGAATTTGTGCAAGATTTGTCACTATGAAAGAAACATGAATTTGATTTCATTTTTTTCTAAAATACATATAGAGCATCCCTTTACTTGGAGGTGCAATTTGAAAATTCTGCCTTATTAGAGACATAAAAACCTGTCAAGTGTCTGACTTCATTTGGAATTCCTGCTACTGTCATCTGAGTTTTCCTCAAAGGGCAGCTGTTATCTCTCTGGTGGTTCCTGTGTGTGCTGTTTGGATTCTCACTCTCCTTAAATGACATCGACCTGAAGTTGCCTCCTAAGAACTATGTGAAGGCAGCAGAACAGGTGCCCATGGAGATGGAATGGAAGCCAGCCCTCTTTGCCTGTTTGTGCAACAGTCACGAAACCAGGACTTCCCAGGGGTGGGAGGCAGAGGTTGGCCACAGGCATGAGATGGACAGAGCCAGATTTTAGTTTTGCATTGTGTAGTATCTAAAACCTTGATGGTTTGTCTGCTGGTTATGTTTTTTAAAATTTTGATTTCTTATTCTACAAACATGAGATCTGTCCAAACTTCCCTACTTCACCAAGCTCTCATATTTCCAAATCCTTTTCCACTCTATTTTTTTTCTTTCTGCCTGAGCACTTATCACCTTCTAGCATACTGTAGAATTTACTTGTTTAGTGTTTTTTTATTATGAACCATCTCTCTCACCAGAAAGTAAGTTGGATGATGTTGGGATCTTTGTCTCTTCCATTCATGATACAACCAACCTGTCTAGGGCACTGCTTTGCATCCAGTAGGTGCTTCCTGAAAATGTGCTGAATGAATAAATGACTCCTGCTTTTATTCTGGGAGGCATGTAGAGTCATGTGCATAAGCAATGCCATTGATTAGGGGCATTAAATGATCATCTGAAGGTGGTATCAGCATTAAACAGAGCAGCCTTGGTTATTTCTCTCAGAGGGTTTCAATAATAGCATCTGTGGGACAGTATTTTATGCAGTGGACCCCTGTCCCTACGGACTGGATCACAACCCGGAAGTTCACGGAAAACAGGATCCACAGTAAAGCGCTGGAGTGTGTCATGTGTTCTGTGAAATAACACCGTGGTGATGCTCTAGCCATGCCAGTACCGTCAGAAGGTACCTCGGCAACAGGGACTGTGACAGCTGTAACTCTGAGTCCCAACCTCGCCACCACCTTTGCTGCGTTAAGTAGTTCACGTGTGCCTTTGTCAATGTTCTTTTTCCCAGCTTCCTTCTCATTCAGCAGATCACAAGCAAGCCTGGAGCTTTCACTGGTTTCCAAGGGACTTGGCTCTTGGGGCTGTCTGGACAAGAAGCCCCCAGTGGCGTCCCAAGAGGAGGGTGGTGAGTTAAACGTGGTAGCAGAGAATTCCAACGCTATAAAGCCTTTCCTAGTAGCATGATCAGAGCTTGTGGTCTGGCGAAAATAGTGACTCCTTATTTTAATTTATTTTTAAAGGTAATGTCGATTCTCTGCTTATGGTGATTCCAAGGTCTACAGCAGATCATTTATTTATAATCACTTTAGTAATTGCCAAATATGGTAACGAATAAGGTTCAAAAGAGGCAATATTGCCAAGATTTAACTTGGATAAGGTCCACGATGACTCATGAGCAGGTGGATAAAACGTGTGTCTCTCCCACAAACCCCTCAAGGTAACATGTCACTGCTTATTAGGTTACTAACTCAATAGTGGGGGTTTTTTTGTTTGTTTTTTTTTTTTTTGGTGGTACGCGGGCCTCTCACTGTTGTGGCCTCTCCCGTTGCGGAGCACAGGCTCCAGACGCGCAGGCCCAGCGGCCATGGCTCACGGGCCCAGCCGCTCCGTGGCATGTGGGATCTTCCCGGACCGGGGCACGAACCCGTGTCCCCTGCAATGGCAGGGGGATTTTCAACCACTGCGCCACCAGGGAAGCCCTCAATAGTGTTTTTGTTTTACATAGTTATGTTTTCAAATCCAGTTCGGTAAATATGTAGTTCAATAATCCACATTTTAAGAATAGGCTGCAATTGAGAAATAAAATGTAGAAAACCAACAGTGCTGACATCAAAGTTTTAATGGGATTTCTCATTCAAACTGGAAAAAAACAAGTTCAGACAGTCCCTAGAACCTCTCTAATTTAATACAATTTTTTGCTCATCACCTTGTCACTTTTCTGTGCTTTGAAATTTTGCATTATCTTGACTTAAAGACTTCATTTTTGCTGGACGCATACCATTTGGTGTTGTTTTGGTGCCTTGGTTATGTGTAGCCACAGAGATTTGAGATGGGTGGACCAATTCAGATCATTTTTAAGGCTGTAACTGGAGCCCTCCTTAATTTGAGAACAGAAAAATGTAAAAGTTCCTCAGAGGTTTTGATTCTGGCTTATGGTGTCAGAAAGTTCTAATGGTTCTAATATTTTTCACAGGAGTATTTGAAAAATATTGAAATAAAATTTCATCTATTTTTATTTTTTTTCCTTATCATGGCTAAAGTGTCCAATTAAATAAAAAAAAATTCCAGCAAATAAGAGAGCCCTTTGTTAACTTTGGAAAAAAAATTATTCTGGGCACTTTCTCTGAGATAAAATACTTTTCTTGAAACAACATAATTATGGGGAATTTATTGGAACTTGAGAATTAGAGAGATGTAGATTTGAGATTCAAGACCCAGTGAGTATGGCAACTTACAAACGATCTCAGTTTCGCCTCTTAATATGAACTTCTGAACCTTATTAACTTCTTTCTAAGCCTCATATTTTGCATTTTTCTCGTAAGCTGTACATCTCTTACACGGGTTCTTGTGGGGACTAAACGAGATGGCACATGTGGCGCATTTACCACGATTCCTGGCAAAAGGAATGCTCCTCTTCTTATCACTCCGGAAAGTTGTTTGATAAGTTTATTGCAAGGTATTTTCATTATCGTGAGGCTATTGTTATAATAGGGTAAAGATTATAACAGTATAAACATTTCCAATACATTTCCCAATGGCCCCAGAGGAATAATAAAATGATTTTTATTGCCGACATATAGGAAAAATATTGATTTTTCTGCATTTATTTGGCAACTGGCCATCTTACTGAACTCTCTCATCACTGTTTCTATCATTTTCAAGTGCATGCTTTCTTCATATTTTAATGTCTCTGGTTTATAATCCATGTCAACCATAGTGCTCTCTATAGCTGTCACTGGGGGTGGGGGGAGGGGGGTTGGTGAGTCCTGGCAGAGCTGTCATTGCTGGCAGATTGCTTTCATCTGGGCTGAGACGACATCAGTCCATTTGGCTGTCACATGGGCTCTTTGCATTGGTAGCACTGGATGTAACTGAAATTTAAATTAAATTTGGGTCAGAAATTGTCAATTGCCTGAGAAGTGATTACAGGTGATAGAGTATAGAAACAAAAATGTATTGTATGTACAGACAATGCTTCTACATACCGCTTTGACGTGGTATGTAGTTTTTAAATGTCTCCAATAGATCATGCAATTCTTCAACTCAGAGAGGTTGTTGTAACAGATTCATGCATCATGAGAGATTATCACTAGGTACTAAACACCAGTCTGAAGTTTCCATATGTCTTCCAAGAAAAAGTTCATTGACTTTTATCCTTATGTAAATAAATTAAGAAAAAGTTAAGCAGCTATACTCCAATAAAAATTAATTTAAAAAAGAAAAAATAAAACCACAATTTTGACAAACTGGAAGTATAAACTCCGATCTTCTCTATAATCCTTGAAATTATAGTGTCAAGCCTGAAAATGACGAGTGCAGCTTATCAGAACCAATGAGTCCCCATGAAGACATGTTTAATGGCCAAATATCTTTCAGAAGAAAATCTAAACTGTGAAATGAAGATCACTAAACTTAAATACAGATTAAATCTTACAGAGGGAGGCAGTATATAATTGTATGAATAAAAATGTCTTACTGCCTCCTTAGAAAAAAGTATAAAATTATTTCAGTGTTTTGGTTTTTCTGTAAATTGCTATAAGTAAAGTGATTTTAAATATTCCAGTTGATTGCATTTTAGAATCAAAGAACGACAGCAGTTTTAAGAGCTTTCTTTTTTATTCTCTTCATTTCTGCAGACAGATTGTCACAATATCTGCAGTGAAGCAGCAGCCCTGCAGATAGTTAAAAACATGGACTTGGGAGTCAGAATGCTGCGTCTGAATTCTCTCTCCTCTCTCCATTATTCATCGTCATGTGTCATAAGCAGGTCATGTATTGTTTCATGTGGTTCGTATCCCCTGCTACCTAGTGTTGGTGACTCCTATGTCCTGGATTACTGAGAGGGCAAGTGAGGAAATGTCACATCATGGGCACTCAGTAATTGCTGAGGACTGTAAATATTTTTATCTACCCTGGATTTTCAGGGGTCTTCCAGTTTCAAGAAAAAGAGACTATCTATCTATTAAATGATTACAAGCAGAGCTCACAGGAATCTAAGAACCAAAAGCTGAGCAGAGATTTTTATTTCCCAGGGACAGTGGAAGATGTCAAGAACTAGGGCTGCTTTCTCAGAGGGGCACCCTCATTTTTCTCTGCCTTTCTCTGCTCACAACTCCCTTCCTTCTAGTTCCTCTTGCTTCTTTATCTCTCTCCACTTTTAGTGAAAAGAATCATCTCTATTTTCCTGGGAAGCAAATACGGCCCAATTACTTTTTGAACCAAGACATATAAGTCAGATGCTGCTAGCCAGGCTGTGGGTGGCTACTCTCATGGCAGGTGTTCAGTACACCTGATCAGTAACTAGTGGGGTCAGAATCAGGCTCAGTGGTGGTGTCAGTGGGTCAAATGTCATACAAAAGAGATGTTTGAAAGATGGACATCAAAATGTGTTTATAATGTCTCCTCTCTTTTATTTACATTTAATTTTTCTTATCTTGTTGCATTTACTACAACTCCAAAATCATGTTAAATGATGACAGGAAATGGGTGTTCTTGAGAGGTACTTTTTCTAGGTCATGAACAGACATTCACTCTAATTGCTTCACCATAGAATGCCCTTTTTAGTTTCAGAAAGATTTAGGTCAGCTAGATTTATTATCTTCCTCTCTGGCACAGTTGTACAAATACCACAATAGTTTTGTTTCCTGATTCTTCCTTGTGTAGTCCCCATAGTGGCCACCCTCTTTTTATTAATTGAAGATTTCACCCGGTACATGAATATAATTCATTAGATTGTCAGCTATGTGATTTTTAAAAATAAATAAATTTTATTAGATTTTTCAAAGCTAAAGCTTCCTGTTTCAGACTTGTGAGAAAATAACTTGGGGTAAATTTTAGAGATAACTAATCTCATTCTTTTTGTGTGTGTTGGGGGAAGGCATTATTCGAATTAAATGAACTATCAGAAGAAAACCTCATGCCAATATTCCTAAGAAGAACATTATCATCACCCATTATCTCCCTTTTGGGGATGAAAATACCACTACACTAATTGGGAGGAACATGGGAGGTTTTGTGGGTAACAGACATTCTACCTAATTGCCTCACCTCATCCTCCTTCAAACTTACTCTTCGGAGGTACTAAGCTGTGTTTTTTAACTTGTGTAGAAGGAAAAATAGAAGGAAGTCATTCGTTGTCAGATTCACACACAGAAAAGGTGTCATACTCCTAGAAACATGGATTATAACATTTCTTCTCCTACAACATAATACGGTATCACATAGTCAAAGCACTCTTGTGTGTATATCTGGATAAATTAGCCTGTAGGATATAAGTGTATCCTTCATCGTGGCTGAAACCTCACCACTTTCATACACAAAGATAAAACAGATGGGACTGCAAGCCGGTGAGAGTAGAAATAGGACAGGCACATTACTGCATCATTCTGCTGGGTCTGTTTCATACAGCAAGTGAAGGATAATAGCAGGGACCCACACACAGCGGCGCCTGAGTCATTCTGGGCTCTGGGATGACATCTAGCCACCTGAGTAATCTGCCCAGCGTAGGACAATGGTCAGAGCTGAGCTGGCCCAAGCCTTGCCCAACGATCCCCGTCTTTATCACGTGTACAACTTCTAACATGTGCCTTGCAGGTGCCAGCCTCCGGCACTAAGAACCAAGAACCTCCACTCCCATCCTGCCTTCAGCATGTCAAGTCCTCCTCACAATACGCTCGGTGGTCCAAGAGATGCAGTTTCTTGCTTTTGTGGTGTTCATCTCGCTTGTGAAATTCAAAGTTTGGCAACCACACTTGGGTAGCACAATTTTGAATACATCTTTCTTCTCTCCATTAAATGTCTCTGGTTTTCTCAATATAGAGTCATTGGCAAGCTGTTACTCTCTGCCAAGGGAAGAGACCCCTGATTATATGCTGCACCTCAAAGAGACTCTTATTACTGAGTGAACTGGGTAAAAAATCGATTGAATCAGATAATCACATCATTTCTCTCTTTTTAACATTTGCTATAAATATTTTATATTACACATTTTTATGAGCTTATATCTGAAGTATGAAACTGAGATAGATTTCAGGTTTGAAACAAGAAAATGTTACAAATATTCTTCAAAGTTACATCAATATGCCAATCCTCCGTAGAGTTTCACCAGTGTTTTTGAACTAAAGTTGAAAGGGAATTGCATTTGTCTGAGCTTTCCAAATTAGGTTATCATGTCTATTTATGACCATCAGTTCCTGTCATGTAACATGATTATGTGGGCTTGATCAGAAGTGACACATCGGTTGATTTATATGATGTGTCAGCCAGCAAGATACAAAGGCTGATAATTTCCTGTAATTACTTTTAAAAGAATTTTGAAAATGGACTTTAAATAAATAGTATGGGGCTTCTATTTGAAGTCATGTTTAAATATCATTCCAAGATATTACAAGGAATGAAATAATCAAAGATGCAGGATGTTAACAAGAGTTTCCTAACTGAAAAATTGAAGACTGGACATTGTTTTTTTCTGGCATCTTCTTATGGCAAGAGGTTGGTGGGTATGACCTGGGAACTGCTCCACCCTCAACCAAAAGAGAGGGATTTTGCTGCATCTCTCACTGTCCCTTCCTGTCCCTGTTCATCTGATCCATGAGTCATTTGAGCCCTTTGCTTTGAATTCACCTCTCTGCTCATTTCCTACCCAAATTCTTTACACCTTTCACAGCCAAGGGGAAGAAAAATGCTACTTCCAAGAAACCTTTCTTGACAGTAGTCACTTCCACAGATCCCTGTCATTTTAGTAACCCCGCCTGGGGATCCGTGCCAGTCTATCCCCGAGGCTCTGAGTCACCGTGACTATGCCGTCCTGCACTGCCAGGCGGGGCTCGTGCAGCCATAGGTTTCCCAAGCTCAGACGTGATTTCCTGCTACAACACGCAGCAACGTGCTACGGACTGTTTTGCAGTCTGTTTCTTGACATTTCCTCGGTCCCACCTTTTGACCTGGTGACTTATTTCATTTTATAGTTCATTTCTCCATGAACATGGCATAAAGTCAGCACATCAAGAAGGGGAGACAACAGGAGGCTTCAGAATGTCTGACACATAGGCCTGGGTTTAAATTGAGTTCACCCATCTATTCTCTGAGGAATTCTGAAGAAGCTATGGACCCTGTCTGAGGATCGTTTTCTTAATCTGTGAAACGGCATCCGTAGTGCTTACCTTGCAGGGCAGTTGTAGCTGGCCAAGCCCCAGTCCCTTTTCACTCAAGGACAGGAACTTGCATTCAGTACATTTCCAGATGCATTTGGGGCTCAGAAATATCAGGTGATGAAAATATTGGCTGGGGTGTGATTTTTACTTCCATCCTGGACTGTAAGTCAGGTTTCTTGCCTGACTGCAATGCCTCCAAGGGACCTGAGTTAGCATTTTGCCCAGTTTGACTGGTTGCCCAAACCCTTTACTAACATTCAGCCTTCCCGTTCAGTTTTTTGCTTCATAGCAGAATCAATTTATCACTCGTCAATTTAGTTATACCTTTCCTCCATTTCTTCCATGATGTACATTTTTTTCCCAATTAGATGATGATTTCTTGGTGGTCAGCAACTGTATCTTTTATTGGTCAAGTGTTCACATTGGCAAAGCCAGCATGCTTAGCACATAGAAGAATTCATTGTTTACTGACTAAATAGAATGATGTACAGTTGTCAGAAAAAATTTTTTCTATTCCTGTTAATCTATAAAGATGCTGAAGAGGGAAAGAAAATTGATGAATTAATGTTTCAGTGTGTGTGTTTCATAAGACTGAGCTTCAGGAGGCAAGGCTGGAGTTTTCTCCATCCTTGTGTCTCAAGGTCCCAGAATCCCAGGGTCTTAACACACATTATGACATAAATGATGAATGAATGAATGAATGACTTCATAGAAATTGAAGTAAATAGCCATTCTTTTGATGTATAATATCTTTCCTGATATCAGAATATCTATCAGCAAACGCTTTGTCAGAAATTGTCCTGCCATCAGAAGGCTGCCATGTCTTGAAAGGCAGTTTCCAGCAAGTTAAGAGCCTGGCTCTTCGGAGCTTGGCTATAATTTGCATTCTCTGGGTAAGTTCATTGATTTATTGTAAATCTCTACACTGTGGAAGTGGGTGTGTCAGACAAGGTAGTCTTTTCTAAGCTGGGTTCAATGCCAGAAGATTCTTTGAAACCAAAGTTAATTTCTGTCTATTTCTTGCCTGCTCTACACACACACACCAAAAGTTTTGATAAATCTCACCAGGTAGCTGACACATTTCAAAAAACAAACACTTTTTAAGACACCATTAAGCTAAACATCCTTAGGAGGACCACATATTTTTACCAAAATCCAAAGATTCTCTTAAATGTGGAGCCATCGTGGGACATGAGACAACAAATCTTGAAACTGTCCTGTGTGCAAATGTCCAAGAACACTTGGATGCTGTCGACTTAGGGTAAGAAATGGTCAAAACTGTTTCCTAGGAGAAAGAGAATTCCTTCTTTAAAAAGGGTAATTTCTGTACCATATTAAGAAAGAACTGTTTTTAATTAACTCTTCAATGGAGCACAGGCTCCGGATGCGCAGGCTCAGCGGTCATGACTCATGGGCCTAGCCGCTCCGCTAGGCATGTGGGAAGCCCTCTTAATTAACTCTTTTTATCCTAACTCACTAAACCACCAGAGATACACTATTGAGCTTGACCTGGTCGAGATGAGATTCTGAAATATATCATTCTGCTGGTCTTGGATAGCCTTATGTAGCAAGAAGGATCTATGTTGGGTCATGGAGAATCCTCCTTGGGTTTCATTTGTGGAAGATCAGGACTCTCCCATGACTGCTGCTCTTCCTACAGAATATTACGGAACGCCTTTGCCCAGCTTTGAGAATATGTAAGTGCAGTCATCCTAAAAGCATTCAACACCACACTGGTCCAAAGAGCACTGCATCTAATACATAGGAAATGTTTATTTTATTTATTTAACCTTCAAGATCCTTATTAGCAGTTGTAGAAAAGTAAAGATTTATTCATCAATAAAATCCAAAGACTCCATTTACCAAATTTACATTCTTTATTTTAATGAAATTTGTCTGTAGGGCTTTTAAAGTTCATTTATAATGTTAGAAATATATTCAGCTCTGCTGTCTTGGAGATAGATGGCCACATTATTACTTGTCTGTCAACTATAAGTAGGGCTGTTAATAATGTAAAGACAGCTTCTAAAGATTCCAAACATGGGTGTTTTCTTTAGAGGAGATTGCAATTCTAACCTTTGAGTTCCTTTTGGAATCAATTACCTGACTTTGCAAGTATTATGAAATACCTTACCTTTTAGTTGGGAGAAAAAGATATAAGTTAATAGTCTTCAGAATATTTACCAAAAAAGTCAAATGAAGCTTATGAATGTTAGCACTAAGAGGATGGTGAATATGACACATGTTTCAAATTGGAACTAACCTATTCTATATATTACATAAAAAGGATAGTCTGGACTCCCTTCTGACTCGCATATGGATTTACATGTGATGCCAGAATTGGGGCAGGAACCAAAAAAGTGAAAAATTATCAACTGTTGTAAGAGGAGATGACTTCTTAGCCTACATTTAACGTGTTGATATATATTCAGGGATGCCTTCCTTTTCCTTTACCCCCACAAGGAGTCCAAAGAGAATATAATGAGAGAACCAGTGTTAGAATAAATCTGAAAATGGATTTTCTGGATGATACCATCCAATTTCTTAAATATTCACACAGAGTTACAACTAAGCCCAACTTTCAGCTATCTTCTTCCCTCTATCTTAGGATGAACCAGTGTGACAGTATGACCCTACACTTCCCTGAATGTGAACTGGAGACATTATACTATCCAACAGTTAGTACTTTCAAGTAAAGAATGTTCATACATCTTACCAGTAAATATGCATTTATCAGGCACTGTTCTTGCTGTAATAGATGCAACAGGAATGCATGGCTATTTTCTTTTTTAAAAAAGCTTGAAAACTTGAATATTAAGTTTAGAATTTTTAAACTAGAATTTTTAAACTAGAATTTAAAGAATATTCATTCATGACTGATCTTTATTCACTTTTATCAAGCTTTGAAAACATGAGAACGACATCTAAAACACCACTTAGTGCTGTGAAGCACATCTGGAGGTCTGAGAAAAGAGAGGTCGCTGTGGATTTGCTGCCTCAGCAGACTTCACGCAGAAGTGAGACAAGGAGGTACCCCCGGAAGATGGGGTTGACGGGGTAGATTGACAAGGATGGGAGAGAATTTAGAAACACTTCAGTTACACACTCTCTGCGGAAGGGTTGCCTCATCAAGATCTAAATAAACGTCTTTATTCATTTAATTGTTAAAAGAACAGAGTTGGCTTCATTGTGAAAATTTCCTTTCAGAACCTGTTCATCTGGACAATTTTCAGACAATGGGTGATTTAAGACTCCACCGGCAAGAAAATAAACAATAAAGTGTATGTTCATTTTCATAAACTTCAAAAGATAGCATTGAATAATACCTTGAGATTTATTTTTTTTCCAGTTGGGGGAAAAGCTGTTGGGATTTTGAAATATGTGGACATGGATGTGATTCAGGAGTGTGGCTGGCACAGCATCCATGTTAATTGTCTTACAAGATTTCAACTTGTAGCTTCTACATGATGACAATTTCACTCGTCTAGTGCACGCTTGGCAACTGTGTGATCCGCGACTGTTCTCACCAATTGGTGTCTCCTCAGGGTTGAGAAACTGCTTTGCTAAGGAACAGCTGTGAGCTGGACAACAAAGAATTCTGGCAGT
This sequence comes from Kogia breviceps, assembly GCF_026419965.1. Classification (NCBI taxonomy): domain Eukaryota; kingdom Metazoa; phylum Chordata; class Mammalia; order Artiodactyla; family Physeteridae; genus Kogia; species Kogia breviceps. The sequence continues at coordinate 161,951,592 of NC_081312.1, forward strand.
AAGAGACGCTGTCTTACTCTTCTTTAAAATTCCATATCCTGGCAGGGTTTTACTGCTCTGTCTAGGGGCAGAGGAGATGTCGTGCCAGAAGAATAGTTGCAGATTTTCATGTAATTCTTAAATGTACAGTATCTATGTTTGGTGAAAGAGAGAATACCACCCTGTTAGCATATGTCCCCGACAAGTGTTACATTCAGCGAGCTCTCCTTCGCGCTGCTAGAGAAACATGCGAAGGATTATGTCTCCTCTGGCATGAAATCTCTTTTGTCCTTGGAGAATTTAAAGAATATTCATTCAGGGGCTTCCCTGGTGGCGCAGTGGTTGAGAATCCGCCTGCCGATGCAGGAGACGCGGGTTCGTGCCCCGGTCCGGGAAGATCCCACGTGCCGCGGAGCGGCTGGGCCCGTGAGCCATGGCCGCTGAGCCTGCACGTCCGGAGCCTGTGCTCCGCAACGGGAGAGGCCACAACAGTGAGAGGCCCGCGTGCCGCAAATAAAAAAGAAAAAAAAAAGAATATTCATTCATGACTGATCTTTATTCACTTTTATCAATTATTTAGTTGTTAACAGGAGTTAGCTTGACTGGCTAACACAACACTTTCCAACACATTAAGGCAGCAATGTAGCTTAATAGTTAAGAACATTGGCTTTGAAAATTTAGCGGTGGTTTAAATCCTCTCTTTCATTTATCAGGAGGGCATCCTTGAACAAATTGTTTAAACACTTCGGCTCTCATTTTCCTCATCTGAAAAATGGGACAATAATTGTCCCGGCGTTGTAAGATTGCCTTGGAAATCAGGTATAGTACCCAGACCAAGGCCTTTGTTTAACCAATTATTTGTTGGTCTCCAACAATATTAAAACAGGATGCAGGTGTGTTTCTTTTCAAACATGATCGAGAGCTCTTCCCCTTCCTTTCTCACTCTTTTTCCAGAAAATAAGGGAAGCATGTCTGTTATTGTTCCCAGTGAGAGGACAGCTGGCATCGTAAGGGAAGGTGCAGGCAGCTATGGGGACCATCCTGGATGCTAAGATCCCCCTAATTTATACGTCAGTGTGTACCTTGAACGATGGAATTTGACTCTAGATTATTAGTAACCCTAGAACTTATCTCCTTCGATTTTATGAGAGTCTTTGCTAAGCTGGGGTTTCAGAATAGAATTTTTCTTAACTTCTATCAGATTTAGATTAGGGGTAAACACCTCAGAATGAGATCTAATTTTGTCCTCTTGTTACTGGCTTCATCAACATGTAGATATTATGTTTCAACATCATTACAATGACAAGATTTTTAAATTCACCCACGGAGGAAATATAATTTTCACTTGCATAATTTTCATAGTCATATATAATGGATATGATCTTTATATTAGTGTTGATGTGCTTGGGTACATACTGACTAGCATATTTGTGGAAAAGCTGAAATTTTAAAGATGTTGACCAAAAAAATGTGTATTTCTTGGACAGGGTGCACACTGAATCATCTTCACATATCATTCCTCTACTATAAGCTGAAATCATGTGGTTAGTATTTTCCAGTTAATTGAATTATAATCTAGTTTTGGAAAATACAATGCACTAAGACACCAGGCAAGGCAGGGATCTTGAGATACTAACACACACCCTCTGTTCATTTTCCCGTTTGTCTGAGTCAATATTTCTCTCTCAGCACTTGTCTTAGTTTGGGCTGTTATAACAGAATACTGCAGACTGGGTGACTCAAACAATGGGACTTTATTTGTCACAGCTCTGGAGGCTGGAAGTCCAAGATCAAGGGCCCTGCAGATTCGGTGTCTGGTGAGGACCTGTTTCCTGGATCACAGAGGGCGTGTTCTTCTTGTGTCTTCACAGGGCAGACAGCAGAGGGAGAAGCAGGCTCTCTCGGTGTCTCTTCTTGTAAGGATGCTAGTCCCATTGTGAGGGCTCCACCCTCATGACCTCATCACCTCCCAAAGTATCCACCTCCTGATACCATCACACTGGGTGCTAGGATTTCAACATCTGAATTTCGGGGGGACACAGACATTCAGTCCATAACAGCTCTTTATACTCTTTTTATTTATATTTTCAGTAATGTATAATTAGTACCTTTTTCCCTGGTACAAACTCAGCATTCATTCATTCATAGCATACTATTTAATTTACGAATTTTTCCATGTTTGTGCTATAGATGTGGATCGACGCCCTCGAAATTGATCGTCAGACACATGTGGATAGAATTCCAATCAACACTGAACCTCAATGTGCTTGTCAAAAAAAGAGTCCAAAGACTTCCAAAATTTTAACTTCATGATTTGAAATTTTTAAACAGAATTTATATCTAATTATGTTGAACAAAGATATATTCCATACAAATACTTTTCCTGTTGACCACTTTCTTTTTTTTTTGGGGGGGGGTAGGAGTTTATTAATTAATTCATTTATTTTTGGCTGTGTTGGGTCTTCGTTTCTGTGCGAGGGCTTTCTCTAGTTGTGGCAAGCAGGGGCCACTCTTCATCGCGGTGCGCGGGCCTCTCACTATCGCGGCCTCTCTTGTTGCGGAGCACAGGCTCCAGACGCGCAGGCTCAGTAGTTATGGCTCACGGGCCTAGTTGCTCTGCGGCATGTGGGATCTTCCCAGACCAGCGCTCGAACCCGTGTCCCCTGCATTGGCAGGCAGATTCTCAACCACTGCGTCACCAGGGAATCCCCTGTTGACCACTTTTTAACTTCAACACTCAAAATATAAAATAAATATCATTTTCTAAAATATGTTAAAAATAATTTTCTCGAAATGGTGTTTGGACAGATTTTAAGCTTTTTGATGATGCAACTGATTATTATTTAAAATCCAGGGGCTTTGTTGTTCTTTTCTGTACAATATGATTTGAAATTATTTTTTTCTCTATCTGACCCTGATTTGATTGGCTAAAAACCATCACTTTGCATTCTAAGGTTCCGCCTAACATGATTACTTTAATCTCAAATAGTTTTTCTAGTTTGCTGCTTCTAAACTGTTGTTAAGTAAAACGTAGGTAACAGACAATAGTATCTACCTTACATTGTCTTGAAAATTATATATAATATTTACACATAATGCCAGAAGAAGGCTTTTGTTTACCAAATTATTTGTTGGTCTCAAACAATGTTAGTTGGTACCATAAAACTTTTTTAAAAAGGAATTTATTACCGTTTAAAGCCAATTGGTTTATTCTTCTTTTGCATCCGTTGTGTTGTAATTACACAGGCAAGAGGAAAACTTATTACTAAGTGAAAAAGTGATATATTTCTAGTGGAGATGGAACACTGAAGGTAGATAGTAGATCTCTCTGAGTGACTTTCATTGTATTTTTTTTCAGAAGTAGAGGGAGGAGAAATTATTGAGTAAAATGTGAGAATTAATTTTACTGAATTTATTAGTTAAAAGCACATTAAAATCAAAAGAATCTGCATAAAGTCTATGCTTTCACTAAAAAAAAAGAAATCAAAGGGATTACTTTGTTTAAACCATTTGTTTTGCTAATGAGCCAGGCAAAAGTAATAATCAGAGACTTAATAAACTAATTAAGAAATTTAGAAGACACAGGAAAGCAAATATTTAAAAGAGTTTTAGTGACCAGAGATAAAAAAGGTGAAATGAGTATTCTCATGTACTATGGTATCATTGTAAATTGGCATCGCTGTTTTGGAAAACCATTTGAGTCATAAAAATAAATATCTCCTTTGATTCAGGAGTCCTATTTCTAGGAATCAATCCAAAGAAAATAATTGAAATGAAGGCAAAAGCTACATGAACAGATCATATTCTTTGTAGCCTGTTTTCTAAGCATAAAAAGTGAGAAGTTGATGAATATACAAAATCAGAAAACAGATAAATAAATGATGGGCAGGTTCTGAATGGAATATTATGTTCATTAAGAGTCACAGAAGATACTGAATACAGAATGCTCGTGGGAGGGGTGTGCGTGCCTTTCTCTATGATCAGATGGGGCACATGGAATTATTTCCTCTCCTTCCTAAAATCCCATTAAAGTAACAGTAAAGAAGCACAAAGAAGAATATTCATAAAAGGTCTGAGAGGAGGAAAGGTGAGCGAACAGCCAGTCAGTAATATCGATCAACGTGTAGAATGTGGAAAACATTTAGACACATTTATAAAAAAAATCAGAGCTAACCCTAGGCTGGATCGTGCATAGGAAACAGCGAGAGAGGAGGGGCAAGGCCTTCCCTTCTGAAGGGTCCTTGAGAAACCCTCCTCTTTCTTTTTGAAGGTATGGGAAGTGAGAGTGGGAAGTGGGGCAGCGACCAACGTCAAGAATTGCAAAACTGTCAATGGAAGAGATCTGCAAGTCATTGTAGACAGACAGACAGACACACACACACACACACACACACACACACAGAGGCTTTCTGGGGTGGCACTTTTCTTGGGGTTAAATGAGATGCACACCCACTGAATATGGGAAGGGTTAGGGCTGTGCTTGCTGGTGTTGACTCCCACAGTCAAGCCTTCTTCCTCTCTCAAGAATGGAGAGGACCTAAATGTCCTGCCTGCTTCCCACGCAGCCATCCTACACTGAAACCTTCCAGTCACCATAGCTTCCCTGGGTGAGCAGAGGTTACAGTCAACCTACCCACTCAAGGGAGGACTGTGTAGAGAGAACTCCAAGCCTTCAGAAGAAACTCTGAGCAGCATTCTGTAATTAACTAGTCCTTCAATTCACAAACATAAGCAGACAACCAAGGGGCACCAGACACCAGAAGAACACCAGCAGTGCTCTGTGAAAAAAATTGCTAGGATGAATAAATACTGTTACCAATTGTGTAAATCACATAAAAAATCAATGGGATGGTAAAGATTTAAAATCATCTCCTATTAGTAGTATCTTTGGAAAGATTCAACAAGGTAATGCTTCTATGAAATAAGAACAGACTGTGATTAAAAGAGATTTTAAAATTTCCAAAGAATTCTTGGATTTTTTAAAAATTTAAAAGCAATAGTTGACACTGGTTCCCAAGGAAGTTTCTGCTCATAGGCTTCTGCCTCAGTAAGTGTGATTCTCCATAACTGCCTGTCTGTATCTTCATTTTTGGGGGTCAAGGGTTTGTTCTGTGACCGCAGATCTCTGACGGATTTAAGAAGAGCTACTGATTTTCAGTTTAGCTTTTTTTCTTGTTTTATGGATGAGATTGACAATGTCCAAGCTCCATACATGCTGGCCCAGAAACCATTTCTGTTCACATTCTTGGAATTTTAGTAGAATGTACTTTAGAAATAGAAAAGTAAAATTCCATTGAAGGGATTAAAGAAATAGACAAAGAAATCTCTCAGATTTTGGACAAAGAGATAAAGAAATAGAAAATGTGTGAGAAGAGACGAAAAGGTCAATCAGTGAGTCAGTATGAATCTAGTCCAAAAAAAAAAAAGGAGAGAATCCAGGAAACAGAGGGAAAAAGCTAACAAGAGAGTAGAATTTGCTGGAACCAAAGAAAGGAGGGTCTTTAGATTAAATTGTGCTGACGAGACCATGAACAAGAACTGACATGCAGACACAGCTTTTCGAATTTTTAGCACACCAAGGATAAAGGACATATTTAAAGACTCCAGAGAGATGGAGGGTGAATTTGCATTACTTGGAAAGGAAAACAGACTGGCACTGGTCTGGTTTCTTAATAGCAGCAGTGAAGTTGGGGGAACCTTGCATCAAAGTTCAGGGGGTAAATAATTTGAACCTAGAATTCTGTCATCACAATGTTCATCAGCTGAGAAAGTGAGAAATACTACATTTCACCTGGAATTGTAAATGGGAATGCCAACAACAACAATATTAAAAAATGAACCAGATCACTTACAAGACAATAAGAATTGTTGGGCCCTGGAGGAAACTGGAGGATGTACAGGCTCTGCCCAAAGGTAGATGCGGCCAAGAAAGCACCATGAAACCAAATCTAACAAACCCGATCTGCCTGCCTGCCAGGGGCAGGTGACTTCTGGTTCACACTTCCCGTAGACCAACTCAAAAGAATCAACTGCAAACACACCAACCGCAATGTATGCAAATGAAGAGGAGATGGGGTTCAAGAAATCATGGATCTAACCTCAGAATGAAAGAAAAAAAACACTTTAGGGTCCAACTGTGAGGTAGGCTTAGAAAGCAACTGGGTCATAGTAGGATAAGATGTCAGAAAGCTCCAAGGCAGTATTTTGAATTGAAACCTCTGAAATAAATAATATGAACGTACTGATAAAATGAAGACATATATTGCTTTTGTTAAAGGAGACAGAACAAAGGCAGGAAGGGAGAAAGAGAAAAAAAATAAACTTACCAGAAATTCCAGGTACAATAAAATCCATACAAGAAAGTCTGAGTCCAAATATTAAAGGAAGATGTGAAATGGTCTTTAGGTAATTATAAAATTACAATACTTTCTGATTTTGTTGCTGTACATATCCTCCTTAAAGTGCCACAGATATGGTCATTAACAAAATGGTATTATCCCTGAGCACTGGGAGGTCTGGAAGGGGATGTGTTTGTACTTGACGGAGCTGGCGGCGATGGCATGGGGCGACGTGGGAGGAGTGAGGGGTTGTTGGTAGAAGGCTGATTTTTATATCTGGGTTGACACAGGGTAAAATGGGGCCATTATGTGTTGATGCGGGATTTAGAAGTAGGAAAGCTCGTGAAGATGCTGGGCCCCTGCATTCAGTAGGACTGGAAGTATTGAGAGAAGTTACAAAGGGGTGGAGGCCCCCACTGGTATTTGTGTTACACCAATTGATGTGCATTTATATTACACCAAATGTATGCAGATAAAATGTTTCCAGATAAATATGTCATTTGCTTTGGTAGCCTTGTGGAATTATGAGGTTTTCCCTGTTTCCCTAGCTTTCTTTTCTGTGGTAATATAATTTCATAATAAAATTGACTTTAAAATTTAAAATGGTGGAACAGCTTCTTCTAGATGTTAAAGTCATGGACCAAAGTTAAGTATCAGGTTTACAGTGGTCACACCTGTCATATCATGTGGTTGCCAAGAAGTATCTTAAAAATACGAAAATTCATCCACTGTCATGGTTTGGTCCAAGTGCCTCTGAAAGCCTTCAGGATAATGACCCCCCAGTTCCATTATGATGACATGGGAGCTGGTGGAGGTGGGCTGATCCCCAGGAAGACCTTCAAGGCGGATGTGACTGAACCCCACATTTTGGACCATTGGAAATATCAAGCGAATGGTTGGGCAAATCATATCATCCTTTTTTTTTTTTTTTTAAATACTGAAAATATTTGGAGCATATATTTCAAAGACTAAAAATCTACTCCTGGTCCTCAGCAAGATGAGGAAAGGACCTGACCTGCATCTTTCCCTGTTCTTTGGCAGGTTTTCAAGAGGAGATTATTTTCCTTAAATACGGTCTCACAATAAAATAAGGAAATACTTGCCCAGTGGGAAGGTATTTTGAGACTTGTGATTTAATTATGTGTGCTTTACTAATCATCTATGCAAGACTGGGCAAAAGTTTAATATGGTTTGCTCTTGGGGGAACAAAAGGATGGCACTGGTAGCTTTCTAAGGGACCCTCAGGTGTAAATTCTGTGAGTCTCTGAGCCAGACCGAGGTCTGGAGCGGAAGTGGGTTCCTCTGAACTTGGCATTCACAGCCCGTCTCTTTCTTGTTGTCGGGATGGGTGGCTGACCTCTAGGAGCACCCTCCTCTGGCCACTGTCCTTCTCCTAATGCTGCTCCAGTGGCCAGTAGGAGGCCATCTGTCTGGCTGTGCCTGAGTTACTGACTGTTTACTAATCAGCACTTCCTTGCTCATCTCCATCTGGAGATGGATTATTTTAGGTGAGGTCGAAAGTGCTGAGTGAACAAGGTAAACTGAACGGCTTCAGCTTACATGTGAGATCATGTATGTGAAGATGCTCTGACAATGGTAAAATTCTGGACAGAGACCTGAAATTATTATTACTGTGATTAAAATCACCATCTTACTATCAATATGTCATATTTTTCATTACAGCTAATTATATAGGAAAATAAAAATATATTAGACCTTGTTGTAATTGAACATGAAGATAATTAGCATTTTCACTTGAAGACAATTTTTTCCAGAAATGTTGAAGTGGTATTGGATAACCCAGTAGTATTTTCCTGAATAACACATCTGTTCTAGACTAAAAATATATATATATATATATATATATATATATATATATATATATATATATATACACACACCCTTATTCCTTGCCCTTCTCTGTGTGTGTGTGTGTCTCTCTCTCTCTCTCAAAAGACAGTGTTAGATCCTAGCCAAGAAAACAAGCTGCATATTTCTGAAAGTAACTTGAAAAATTCTGGACAGTATATGGATGAGAACTTTTGACTATTAAATGATTGAATTGTAAAGAAATTGAATCTACCTTGTTTTCCCTATTGTTCATATTAATTTGACAAACTCTCTAATAACAATTTTTTAAAAAAGTAATGTATTTCATGATGTTACTTAAGATTTCAACCAGAATCAAACATAAAGATATGCTTTGTTGTTTGATTTTATTCTTAGCATAGTGCAGATTTTAGAACACAAACACATCCCAACATTTAGAATAAGCTCTTACTGTGGAGCAGGTGTGCTGATTCTTGCAGGGGAGAAGCATGAAAGAGCATGGCACTTGGGAAGACACAGATCTGGTGTCATATCTCAGCTCTGCCACCAACATGCTGTGTGATGCTGGGCACATTACTTAACCTCTCTGTATTTAGTATTTAAAATGTGCCTATTGTTAGAAGTAATTGAGATAATATACGCAAAGTCCCTAGAGAGAAGTGTTCAATAAATGTTATTCTTTTTACCTTAATTACCCAAATCTTTTTTTTTTTTTTTGCAGATAAGTTAAGCAACAAAAACACAAGGAAAATGAATAACACCATAATAAAACTCTTTTCAAATCTTTTTTTTAACTGTCAAGTAAATATTTGTTTTAATTGTTCTCATTGAAATATGTATTTTTATTTTCTATTTTTAAAGAGAATTTAAAAAAATTGAAGTATAATCGCTGTGCAGTATTATATAAGTTACAGGTGTACAATATAGTGATTCACAATTTTTAAAGTTTATACTCCATTTATAGTTATTATAAAATGTTGGCTATATTCCTTGTGCTGTACAATATATCCTTGTAGCTTATTTTATACCTAATAGTTTATACCTCTCACTCCCCTACCCCTATGCTGCCCGTCTCCCTTTCCCTCTCCCCTCTGGTAATCACTAGTAGTCACTGTGAGGCTGCTTCTGTTTTGTTATATTCAGTAGTTTGTTTTGTTTTTTAGATTCCACATGTAAGTGATATCATACAGTATTTGTCTTTCTCTGTCTGACTTAGTTCACTGAACGTAGTGCCCTCCAAGTCCATCCATGTTGTTGCAAATGGCAAAATTTCATTCTTTTTATATGGCTGAGTAATATTCCATTGTATACATATACCACATCTTTCTTAAACAATTTGTATTGGAGTATAGGTGCTTTACAATGTTGTGTTAGTTTCTACTGTACAGCAAAGTGAATCAGCTATACGTATACATATATCCTCTTTTTCTTGAATTTCCTTCCCATTTAGGTCACCACAGAGCATTGAGTAGAGTTCCCTGTGCTATAAAGTAGGTTCTCATTAGTTACCTATCTTATGCATAGTATCAATAGCATATATATGTCAATCCCAATCTCCCAATTCATCCCAACCCCCCCCCCCTTTCCCCCTTGGTATCCATACATTTGTTCTCTACGTCTGTGTCTGCATTTCTGCTTTGTAAATAAGATAGTCTATACCAACTTTTTTCAGATTCCACATATATGCATTAATATACGACATTTGTTTTTCTCTTTCTGACTTTCTTCACTCTGTATGACAGTCTCTAGGTCCATCCACGTCTCTACAAATGACCCAATTTCGTTCCTTTCTATGGCTGAGTAATATTCCATTGTATATATGTACCACATCTTCTTTAACCATTCATCTGTTGATGGACACTTAGGTTGCTTCCCTGTCCTGGCTATTGTAAATAGTGCTGCTGTGAACATTGGGGTGCATGTATCTTTTTGAATTAATGTTTTTGGGTTTTTTGGGGATATATACCTGGGAGTGGAATTTCAAAAGATCTTCTCTTTAATACCTTAAAGGCATCATTTATACTAATTAACAATTAAACAGATTACAATAATTTATATATATAACACTCTCTAAGGGATTTTCAAAAAAAATATTACTGTCTTTATATCTTCATATGTTGGAAATAACAAAAAAATGTTTAAAAAACACTCAATTCCAGAAATTTTACCAAATCATCTTTATTTTTCTAGTCACTCAATTAGTCTAATAGGATGATTTTTCCCTATGATGATCTAGGAATAAAAATTATTGAGAAGTAAATTGGCAAGGACTGGAGTAAATACTATATGGAGTATTTTCACCTATTCTGGCAGAGTTACAGAAACAAAGGATTAACGTTAAAAATGGCATCAAATTATTCTCCAGTGCTCTGCTTTAAGTGGTCACTTGGACCTCCTTTCCTGCAGAGATCAGGGCTTCAGTCACTCCCTTTCTCCCTCTCTCTTTCTTTCCACTGGCATTTAATGTGGCTGCTGAACTCAATTTCCCATAACCTTAATGGCGATGAATCAAAAAGGAAGTAAATGTTTGCATTAGTATGGGAACTTTGAAAAGAAATATATGTGGAATCCAGCTGACGCTCCACTTCCTGGTGGAGAGGGCTCCAGGCTAGAAGTGCCCCTGGGCTTAAAATGCATGAAGTGAGCACATGGGATATTTGAAAAGGGATTACATTTTGTCATGAATCATATGTTTAAGGTCGTTTCAGACAAAGGCAGCTAAAAATAGACTTTAAGTACAGTATCTTTCATCTTGTTAATAACTCATTTTAGACAAAATCCTATTCATCGTACAGAGAGGACCCTTTGACATTGTTATCTAAGAATGGAATTCCAAGCTCATCAAACTTTCCTGAGAAAGCCTATCCATACATACGAGGACACTTTGGTATGTTCACATTAACACTTATGTTAGTATACGTTATCAATACTCAGGAAAACTCCATTTTCTCTGATTACCACTTGGAAGGGATTAATAGCAAAAATTCCACCTCCTTAAAAATTGTTTAAAAGATACATTTATCAAGGAATAAGAGCCTGAGTGTATTACTCTGCAAATAAATGTGAATTGCTTATGACTCCAAAACTCCTGGAGGACTGATAAACTAGAAGAAATAAATGAATATAAGTATGTCTCAAAAATTCCTGAAAGCATACATCTATTAAAATTTTATTTATTTTATTTACTACTTACTAAAATTTTAGATGATCATTACCCTGTTTTTCACAACTCTTTATACTTGTAGCAGTGATCTTCTCACCTTACATTGTGACTCAGAGTTGACACTGTTAAATGTGAATGAAAAATGATGGCTAGATTTTTTTGTGCCTTCTCTTGCACTGTGAGAGTGTGTAGATGTTCAAATCCCCAGCATGTCTTTGACTGAAACAGCAAATGCATCTGTATTTTGTCTTAAAAATCCTCAGAGCAGACAGGCTTCTATGTTACTTCTAGACAAATCAGTTTGTCAGTTCTGACTAGAGGAATGTTCCAATTAGCTCCTCCTGTTAACACCCCCGCACCCCCCACCACAATGTAGAGACTGCAGCAGTCTGGGAAGGGCTTGTCTGGCACGAGTCCTCACGTGTCTGTAGTCCCAGGGCAGCGGGTGCTGGACCACAGGGAGGAGGAGCCCGGGGGGAGGCTGGGAACCTGTCCCTTCTGCAGCCTCAGAGCCTCCTCCCAAGCAGCCTGGTCTTCCTCACAACATGGCAGCCTTGTACAGTGGGACATCTCAGGTGGTGACCAGCACTGCAGAGGGCAGGGTCCCGAGAGACACAGGCAGGGTAGTGTGGCCTTTTCTGCCCTAGAAGCTACTGTATCACTCAGTTAACTCAGTTCCATCCCAATTCAAGGGGGTGGTGGGGGAATAGGCTCCACCTCCAAATGGCAGGGGAGTTGAATTCACAAGACACAAGAACATATGGGACAGGAGGTAGTGCTGTTGCCGTCTTTGGACGATACAGTTTACAATCTTCTATGGGAAACATGACTCCATTCTCTCAGAAAGAGAGAACTATTTCAAACGATTTCCCTAACGTGTATTAAACCTCTATGTCTCCCCTGAATTACAATTGGTATGTTATACAAGAATGCTCCCTTACGTTGAAATACAGCATGAGATGCCGCGAGCAGCTGGGCGCGTGGGCCATGACCGCTGGGCCTGCGTGTCCGGAGCCTGTGCTATGCAGCGGGAGAGGCCACGGCAGTGAGAGGCCCGCGTACCGCAAAAAAAAAAAAAAAAAAACATTATGAGAGAATGGAGACAGTGACACATTTCAGGAGCAGGAACCAAAGAATGGAACATTTCAAATTATAAGATGCCTGCAACGTTGTGGGCTAGTCAAAAGAGTCATCTGAAACCTCACTGGTTCTGGAAAAGACAACTCAGTGATTAGTGGAAGACCGTGTTTCTTGGCCTCTTCTCTGTTTTAGTCAAATTTTTCACGGAGAACAGCAGAGACTGCTGTCATTCCTTTCAAGCACTAATGATGAATGAAACCATGCACAGGAATAATCTCTCTGGCAGAGGCTGCTGGCTCTTCAAAAAAGTCTGGGTCCCAGGTTTTAAGCCACTCAGAATGAAGACCATATTTCCTGGATTACTGTGGTAGGCAGAATTCTAAGATGCCCCAAGACTCCTCCCTGCTGATCCAAGCCCCATATAATCCCCAGCATTGTGAAAATGATGGGCTAGCTCTCCCGTGATTAGGTTAGGTTATACACACCTTGATTTTAAGAGAGGGGGATTATCCTGGGGAACCCCACATAATCTAGCGAAGCCTTGAAAGGAACTGGGCCCCTCGCAAAAACATTTGCAGCAGAAGAGACTGCAAGGGAAATTCTCCATGCCTGGTTGTGAAGACGGAGAGGGACACCTGGGATGGGACTTGGGGTATCCAGAGCTATGAACCGCCACCAGCTGACAGCCAGCAAGGAGATGGGGCCCTTGGCCCTACAATTGCAAAAAGCTGAATTGTGCCAGCAACCTGAATGGGCTTAGAAAAGGATGCTGAGCTCTAAGTGAGAACACAGCCTGCCCGGCCTCTCGATTTCAGCTTTGTGAAACCCTAAGCATGAGGCCAGCTAAGCCAGGTCACACTTCTAGCTGGAACTGAACTATTGATAAGAAGTGGGTGTTGTTTTAACTGTTACAGTTGTGGTCATTTTTATGCAGCAACAGAACAGTTATGCACGACCTGGATGTTAGCTTGGTTAGCGTGAGAGACAATTGGAGTGAACATTTTGCCTCCTCCTCTGTTTCCTGCTCCCCTCCTGCTTCCTAGAGTGCACAGAGCATCACTTTGAACCATGAGGATTTGGCCCACACCTGGGAAGGGTAAAGAGGAAGCTGGAAGGAGGTGCAGCATGGCCGTCACAGCTCTGGGCCCTTTGCCTCTGGATTTAATTAAGTGAGAAAGGATAAACTTCTATCTTTTCCTAAGCCCATTCTTCTTTGGAGTCTGTTGACAAGCTGGGTTTTTCCTAATGCAGATGATCCTGCTCTAAGTCAAAGGATCCACTTTTAAATATGTATGTTACGATATTTTGGTACCTAAGTCAGTATTTACATGGTATTCTTTCTTCTAAAATCTCCATACACACACACCCCATACACTGGACTCCACGGTTTACAAACCATGGTCATTAGCAAAAGACAACAGAGGGGAAATTCATGGTTCCTATCAGAGCATTATTAGCCCAATGAATAAACCCTATATGTGAGGTATTCTAATGTAATTAACTGCCTCTGCAAGCTGAACCAAAGGAGGTCGTTATGCAAATAAAGAAGCTATTAATTTTAGAGGAAAGAACTTCGGCCTCCTGGTTCAACAAAGCAGGCAAGGGGGCTGTCAACCGGTTGGACCATTTTGCTGCCATTGGGTCACTGCAGAGTCTGACACATCAATATCTGTAAACAGATCCTAAGTGTCACCAGATATGGACACTTGGTTAATATTTACTACCACTTTCCAATTTAGGGATTTTGATAAATAAAATACATAACAATAGAAGATTCTCCCATGGAGCATGAATAGGTGTGTCACATGATTGTTCTGTTCAAAAAACTTATGTCGCTATGGAGAGCTGTAGTCACGTCTTTGAAGATTTCATAAAGTAACCAGCACTGACAGAAAGACATCTGCTTAACTTAAAAAATTTTTTTTATTAGAACACAATATTTTTAGAGCAATTTTGTTTACAACAAAACTGAAGGGAAGACAGACAGGCTTCCTATTTACTCCGTTACCTCAAACATGCATACCCTCCCCCATTATCAACATCCCCACCAGATAGTACATTTGTTACAACCGATGACCCTGCATGGACACGTCCTCCTCACCCAAGGTCCACAGTAGACACTAGGGTTCAATCTAGGTAAACATTCTCTGGGTTTGGACAAATGTATAATGACATGTATTCACCATTATAGTGTCATACAGAGTAGTTTCTCTGCCCTGAAAATCCTCTGTGCTCTGCCTATTTTTCTCCTCTTCCCCACAGCCCGTGGTAACCACTGATCCTCTTACTGTCTCCATAGTCGTGCCTTTTCCAGAATGTCATAGACTTGGAATCATAGAGTATGTAGCATTTTAAGATGGTCTTCTTTCACTTAGGAATATGAATTTAAGTTTCTGCAGTGTCTCTCCATGGCTTGACAGCTCATTTATTTTTAGCTCAAAATAATATTCTATTGTCTGGATGCTCCACAGTTTACTAATCCGTCACCAACTGAAGGACAACTTCGTTGCTTTTCCAAGTTTCGCAATCATGAATAAAGCTGCTATAAGATACATGTGCAGATTTTTGTGTGGACGTAAGATTTCATCTCCTTTGGGTAAATACCAAGGAGGAAGATTCCTGGATCGTATGGTAAGAGTATGTTTCGTTTTGCAAGAAACCACCAAACCTCCTTGCAAAATGGTTGCACCATGTTGCATCCCCACCAGCCAGGAGTGAGAGTTCCTGTTGCTCCACATCCTCACCAGCATTTGCTGTTGTCAGTGTCCCAGGTTTTGGCCATTCTAACAGGCGTGTAGTGTAACAGAATCTTATTGTTGTTTTGTTCAGGTTTTCCCAAAACTCATTTTCACAATTCTTTTTTGATTTGGATACATTTCCCATCCCCAAACCTCCAACCCCCTTCACCCAATGTGCACCAATTAATACCTTGAGGAACACAAGTGTGGGTTTACTGCTTTGAATCACAAATTTCTGCTCCCGGGTAAATCCACAGCCACATGCCACTGAACAAAGGTCATCAGAGGTGAGTTTGTTTCCACTGATGGAGACAACTTCCCTAAATTTGTCCACCATAGAAGTAAAATTCTTCCCATGCATAATAAGGGGAAACAAACCAGTAATCCAATGTACTACCACCACTTTGGTGAACTCCCTGTGTTTACTGTTACTTTTGGAACAGTTTTCTTCACAAAGGAAAGAAAGTACAAGAGGGAGCATTGTTAAACTTGTAGGTTATAATGAGATGATAATAATCCAATACGGAAGTAGTTGGATTATGAATCAGAAAGTAAATATTGTAAAATCTGAATGGAAAACTTAAAACATGGATTTTGGTGCTTTGACTTCAAAATGATCTAAAGGCAAAATGCAATTGTATCTCTGTGGCATGGGGCTCACAACCCCTTGTTATTTATCCAGTGCTCTTGGACATTGACCAGCAAACTGCTAGGTGACCTCAGTGAGTCATGCCCCATGGAATTCTGTCCCCTGTGTGTGGGTAGGACCTGTGATGTGTCTCTAACCAAGAAAGAACAGCACAGATGACGAATGTCACTCTCTCGATTAGGTTATGTTATGTGGCCAAGATGGTGAGGTGCCTTATTCTACAGGACTTGGTCATGGACTGGAGAAAGACCATCCTGCCGGCCTTGGAGAAAGGAGCTACCACATGTCAGGAGACCACAGGCTGTCGCCTCTAGGACTTGAGGGCAGCCTTTACCTGACAGCAAGTTAGAAGCCAGGGGCCCCCCAGTCATACAGCCAGAAAGAAAGGAATTCTGCCAACAGTCTGAATGTATGAGTCAGGGTTCTCCAGGGAAACAGACCAATATGATATAGAGAGATATAAGAGGAGCTTTATTATGGGAACTATCTCACGTGGTTTTGGAGGACAAGAAGTCCCAGGATCCACCATCTGCAAGCTGGAGAACCAGGAAAGCCAGGAGTGTAACTCAGTCCAAGTCAGAAGGTCTGGAAACCAGACCAGGGAGGCAACAGTGTAACTCCCAGCCTGAGGCCTACGGCCTGAGAACCAGGAGCTCTGATGTCTGGGGCAGGAGGTGATGGATGTCTCAGCTCCAGCAGAAAGAAAATTTGCCCATCCTCTGCCTTTTTGTTCCATTGGGGCCCTCAGGGTTTGGATGACACCTACCACTTCGGGGAGGGCCATCTCCTTTCCTCAGCCTATGGATTCAAATGCTAATCCTCCCGGAAATACCCTCCCAGACGCACCCAGAAATAATGTTTTACAATTTTCCAAGTAATAATTTTGCTTCTTAAACTAAGTTTACAATCTTTTGCTCTCAGATGAAAATTGCAGGGTATTGCATTTTGTAAAGCGACTACCGTCATGAAGGTGCCTAAAAGCCAGAGCCCACTTGCATGTCAAACACCATCCCACAGAGTCCGAGGGGAGGTTCCTGTGGTGATCTTTGAGTCATCTAAGTACCCCACCCAGCAGCAAAGCAGCCTGATATGCAGGGCCTATTATTTTCTTAATCTTTGTTTCTCAGATGCACTCTTGTGAAGGGACCTCAGGATACATGTCAGGAAGAATGCATGGATATTTAGTGCAAATCGATAAAGAATTTTAAAATGCTCTCTCTACGTATATACATACGTGGAACATTTCAGCTTTCTTCCTCAGTTTCCAGTAAGAATACTTAGTTATGGTTTTTACCCTGAGATTTATTTTTAGGCAGTATTAAGTTGCCTTATGATTTTGTAGCATATGACAGTAAGTAAAGAGATGCAGAGTACAAAAGTACTTTTATTTCTGAAACACCTTTTGTTGTAAATATATATCTGTTTTCCTGGAGGGCCAAAGGACATGGGTTCATTTGTAATATTGTTCCAGCATTCTTTGTGTTTTGCCTCCAAATCCGATGGTTTTGAGACCTTTTGTTCTTACTTAGTTGATGGCGCAGAATTTCCCAAATGAGCATGTTCTATGAAGTCAACTCAGATTTTATTTTATGTACTAAATATGTCTTAACAGGTACTTAATGAAAGTGTGGCAATTGAGTGACAGATAGGAAAAGGGAACAAGAAAATTGCAGTTTAGTATAAGTTTCATATAACCATATCAATATTAGGCTTTAAACCAACAGGAAAGCTAAATTTAAGACACCTAATACATACCAGCATTGATATGAATCATTTCCCTTCCACTAAAGCAACCCAAACCCTAACTTCCTATCTTAGGCTATATCTGCACAAAACAGCAGATTTCAGATCTCAATTCTGTGTGCTTGAGTTCCTCAAAAAAAATCTCAGTTCAAGTTTGTACCTTCAATGGAATTTAAAATAATTCCAAGAATGAGAGTAGTTAACACCAAGCATCAGATATTAGTAGAACAGTTTCCCTTTCAACAATGAAATTAGATGTCAGTTAAAATTTGCAGATATTGTGAAAGGAAAAGTGAAGTATTTGCATCTTAACAAAATAAAAAGACCTTCACTGAACTAAGACACACGAACATAGACACACAGACACACATAGACAGACACACACAAACACAGACACACATAGACACACAAACACAGCAACACACAGAAACACAGACACACAGACACAAACACAGCAACCCAGCAACAGACACACACAAGCAGAAACACATCGACACATACATACACACACGTAGACATACATAGATAGACAAGAATAAACACAGCAACATAGAAACAGACACACAAACACAGCAACACACAGACACATATGCACACATATAGAAACAGACACACATGTGCACAGAGTAACACAGACATACATAAACACATAGACACACATAGACAGACAGACACACAAACAGAGCCACACACAGAAACAGACACACACACTAATCTATGATGATGAGTGTCCCTCCACTTCCATTTCATGGTAACATTAATAACCTAGTACGTTCTTCAGCACATTAGCCCATTTTATGTTCAAAAGTGAAAGGAAAAAAATCATCATCTAGTTTCCTGTTTTTAAAATTCCAGGACCTTTTCATTTTGTCCTTAATAAAACTGCTTGCTCTGCTCTCTTTTTTCCTTCCAGGGAAGGATCCTGTCATGTTTAGGTATTTTCCCACAATTTGTACCTTGCTTCTTTTGCCTGACTTGTCACATTATTGGCCTGTGGGTGGAGCAAATTGACGATGGCACGTGGCATGTGACTATGTAGGCTCCTTTAGGGCCATTTGCAAGGAAGTTTTCCAGAGAACGAGTTTGGATATCAGTCAGAAGTGATCACAGCTCATCTGTGGACCAACCTTACCTGAATATTAGTTACACAATAAGCTAAATTGGGCTCCTGGTGGATAGAAGTGAGTTCAGTGTTTTCAAATAATAATTAAGACACAGACATTTATTAATCATCTATTATAGGCTCTAGAAATGGAAGAACACAAAGATGAGTGTTCTGTATCCTTCCTTCAAGGAGTTTAATAATTGGACTGAAAAGACATATACTTTTTTTTCAACCTCACAATGAAAACATTGTGAACTAACAAGGACTAAAGTACCAGATGGTCAGGAGAAATAACCCACTGCTGAAAAATTCAGAAACTACACAATGACTGCAAAGATGCTTTCTCACAAAGCTATTCAGTAGTTTACATGTTTTACATTTGGCATGTGGGCATCATTTGGAAAGGTTTCAAAATATCATATGTGATTGATTCTGAGCCCAAATGGCTTTGATAACCCTGTGGAAGATATAATGATTCTTACTTTGTCAAGGAAATAGGAAGCATTTGCAGGCAGAGTATATCCTAATTCTTCAAGGGTCATGCATTCTCTAAAAGCTAAAAGCTTTCTTTTGTCATTAGGTAGGATCAATCTAAGTTTTCTATCACTATATCCAATCCTTAGAGATACTTTTAATCTTGGGAATTTTTTACCTTGAATAAAAATTACCCATGTTTGTGTGTATGTGTGTTTGCACATGTATGTACATATGGTTTGGTGTAGTATTATATATTGGATTCTGGAATTAATTTTTCTCTTCAATAAAATTTCTGAGTCTCCTTAAATCATGTGGACAATAGAACAGTCTCTATGATGATATAATTCGAACCCTCTTCTCTATGCCCCAGATGACCTGCCCGGATTATGTGTTCATTCAACAAATATTACTGAGCAGCTATTGGTCTGGTCTTTATTCTAGAAACTCGTGGAAAAAAAAAAAACTAGTAAAAAAAAAAAAATAGACAAAAATCTCTGCCCTCATGGAGCATATATTCTATACAATAAGCTATAAACATAACTGACATGTAAATTTTATGATATGCTAGAAGGTAATAAGACCTAAGACAAAGCATATCCAGGTAAGGGATTTCTGGAATGCTGGCTATGGGGGGATTAGGTAGCAATTTTGAATAAACTGTTCAAGGTAGGTCTCATACTTGAGGAGACACGTTTTTGCAAAATCTCCAACAGGGTGAAGGAATGAGCCTGGCACTCTGTCTGGGGAAGAAGCGTCCTGGGCTGAGGGAAGAAGGTTTGGCTCTGATACGGAAGGATGGCTGAGATCAGCAGGAGGAAGATCTGGGAAGAATGAGGGGTGGGACCAGAGCGAGGGAAGGAGGGGGAGTATGAGAGGAAGCCTGAGAAATGAAGGGAGTCGGTCAGCTCCTCCTGGGCTTTGACTCAGAGTGAAGCACAAGTCATCAGAAGGTTGGAGGATGGGACCCCAGGACCTGACTTCCGGTTTAGGAAGCAATTGGTTACTTATTGAGTTGGAGAATGGGGCAAGGGTGGAGGCTGGAAGACCACACAGTACAGTCCCTGGGGAGGTGGTGGGATCCTGGACAGGAGCAAAGACTTACAGAACATAAGAAGCATTCAGATTCCGAATTTAACTTGAAGGAAAAGACAACAGAGGTTTCCAACAGTTTGGATTACACAATAGTGAGAAAAAGGAGATAAGAGAGACACCTCGGTTTTCAACGTTATTATGGGAAGAACAGAACAGAGTTTTGATCGATGGAGTGTGTGTGGTAAGGGCTACAGAAAGGGCAGGTAGAAGGGACAGGTGGAGAGTTCAGCTTTAGATACACTGAGTGTCTGTTAGCAATCCAGGTGCAAAGGTCACCCAGAGAGTTGGAGTCCAGGTCCAAGAAAGAGGTCTAAGCTGCAGATGAAATTTGTCACTGGCGTGTGGACGTTCTTTAAAGCACGAACGCAGGTGAGATCTAGAAGGGTGAGTGTAGATGGAAAGGGCAGAGGAAGAAGGTCCACGCCTAGAGGCCCCAGCACTCAAGGGACTGGAAAGGAAAGCAAGAACAAGCAAGGAAGACAGAGAAGATGAGATCAATGAGTTCAGGGAAAATATGCCAGAACTGGGTGGTGCCCTAGAAGCTAGAGAGAGAAGGGTTTTAGGTCAGAAGGGGTAAGCAACTCTTCAAATGAGGACCAAGAAAGGCCCCCTGTATTCCACAGTGAGGAGATGGTGGCGCCCTGGACAAGACCCTTCTGGAGGAGAGTGGGGGTGGGCGAGTGAAAGCCTGGCTGGAGAAGGAAAGGACATGAAAAGCATAGGCGATCCTTTTCAGGAATTCTTCTGCAAGGGAGACGCTAGTCAGAGGGTGGTAGGAAAAGCAGACCTATGATTTCAAGATGGAATAAATAATGGCTTGTTTGCACGCTGCTGGGAATGACTAAGCAGAGAGAGAAAGTACAGTGATGTGGAGGAGAAAATCAAGAATCCCTGGAGCCATAGCCTTGGAGGGGCAAGAGGGGATGAGAGCAGGTGAACAGGTGGGCTGACTAGCTTAGCCCAGGAGCACAGGTTACTTGTCTGTAATAATGGATGGGTGGGGACCAGAGTGCGTGGCCACAGGTGGTGCTGGGTGGGTAGTTATGATGGTGTAGGGTCCTCTTCAGATTCCTTCCGTTTCCTCAGTCAAAGAGAAAACACAACCATCAGCGGAGACTAAGAATGGGGCCTGGGAGATGGTGAAGATGGAGTAGAGGGGGAGGTGTAGGTGTAAGCCCAGATAGATGACAGGAGGATGGATGAGGGAAATGCAATATATTATTATAACATTATTACCATGATGGCCCGGCAGCCCTCAGGGTGCATTGTGTTTGTGATCGTAGGTTAAAGATGACACCACTCAGCCTGGTTGTGTGTTTTCCTCGGTGTCACAGCCTCAGGGGCGGTTGCTTCCACCATGGTTGTGGTTGTGGTTTTCCCAAGTGAGTATCTCAAAAATGGGAGGAGCAAAGGGGTGGAGGGTTTAGACAGTCAGGGATCACTAGACATTGTGTATATCCTCTTAACAAGAAATAGAGTGGTCGAAACAAACAGAAGTAAGCACTATGGAGGATAGAGACCATGAAGGTGAAGAAAACTTGGGCAAACAAACCAACCAGTTCACTGAGTATAAAAGCATCTACTTGATGCCTTAAGAATAACCGAAGGAGATTACATCATAGCCCATAAAAGACAACACTGCCATGACCCTAAATTTCCCAGACCACTTGCTGGGGGCAGTGGCCCCCCTCCTGCTCAGGGCTGTGGCGTCATCTTGCTCGGGCACCATTTCTGCTGAAACTCCCTCATTCTACTGTTTCAGGATACGCATGCCCTGGATTCACCCCCTCGGGGGAAGGCAGGATAGCCTCATTGATGATTGTGCAGAATAATACTGCTCTCGTTTCTCTAAAATGTCTACATTACCTATGCCAGGAAACCTGCCTCTCATTACCAGTCAGACCAAGTAAGGTGTTTTACTCAAAGCACGGTTTTAACACAACCATTTCCTTTTCTCATTATAGTATCACTTAGAAATATTGACTATATTGTAATTAATTGCTCAATTGTCCACTTCCCTCATTAGAAAGCAGAGTCTCTGAAGTCAGGCACTGTGGTTTATTCACTATTACTTCCCTGAAATAAAACCCATTTTGACTATATTTCATATCATTCATAAAAATGAAATCCAGATGGGTTACAGACCTTAATATGAAAGGAAAACAACAAAACCTCTAAAAGAAAATATGAGGATATCTTCAATGACCTTGGGGTGAGTAAAGAGTTCTTAAAAAGAAGACCAAAACACTGAGTATAAAGGAAAAATTTATAAACTGGCCTTTATTATAATTAAGAACTTTCATCAAAAGATACCATTAGCAGAGTGAAAAGACCAGGCCACAGACTGGGAGAAGATATTTGCAATTCAAACGGCACCAAGGATTTATGTCCAGAATATATAAAGAAGTTCTACAAATCAATAAAAGACAGACAATCCATGGAAATACACTCCAGAGAACTGAACAGCCACTTGACAAAAGAGGCTATACAAACAGTCAATAAATACATGAAAAAGTGTTCACCTCCTTAATCATAGGGAAATGCAACTTACAGTCAATGAGATCCCACTAGTCACTAACCAACTGGCGTGGTTGAAACACAGGTTGGCTATAGCAGTGGGAGTCAGGGGGAGTGTGGGACCAGCTAGAACTCTCAGCCACTGCCGGTGGAAGGAAATATCCACGTGTGCAGTGTGCTAAAACGGGACATACACAAGCAGTGTCACCAGTAATTCTACTCCTAGGAACATATCCCACCAAACTGAGGACAAACGTTCACCCAAAGATATGTCCAAGAATCTTTACATTGAAATTCTTCACAACAACTCAAAGGGCCAACCAACCAACTCACCTAGAGAGTAGGAGGGATACATGGATTGTGTTCTATTCAAACATTGGGTAACTCCCTAAAAGTTTTAAAATGCAAAGGCTCATCTCAAGTGTTAAAGTCAGGATAGCAGATGCCTTTGGGAGAGGCCAGGGGCTGGGAGGCATGGGAAGGGTCTGGGGTGATGGTAGTATTTTATTTTCTGCTCTGGGTGGGGGTGACACAGATGCATTTGCTTTGTCAGAATTCTCCACCTAGTGCACTTCAATTGTGCACATTTTTATGATTTGTACACTTTTCAGTTTGTGAGTTGTACTACAGTAAATTTCACTAAAATTATTTGCTTGTGTTCAAAGGTAATTAAAATTCTAGAATTATTGTCTAAATAAAGAAATGACAATGCCATGAGAAACCGACTGAGTTGGATGTTATGAACAAGAAAGAAGAGAAAGAGCTTGGCGATCTCCATCCCTAAACAATACATTCCCCATCACTCTGGAGGGATGCAGCGAGGGTTCTGTGCTGATTAGATAGACCAGTCTGAATGTTTCTGTGCTGTCATAGCTCCTTTTCATAATGATGCATTATAGGACTTCCTTTGCTTCTTCTATGGCTGTTAAAGATGCTGACCATGAGACTACATTGCAGTAGTAAAATGAGCTCTAAGATCTCGGGTTGGCTGTGAGCTACCACAGGCCCATGACCTTACTATATTTACCAGTCATAACACACCTTGGTCATTAATTTGCCAAGCGCTTGGAGCCATCTCAGCTATGGAAACTGCTGTATGAGCCCAAATTCTATTCTCTCATATTTGATTAATATCATCTGAAATATCATTAAGAATTGTTAATGCAGATGTGTGGATTAAAGCTACTCTAGAGCTTTCCTGACATAAGCATTGACAAATTACCTGCAAATTTCAGTTTGCACAAGTGATTAATCTGCTCTTCTGCAGGGGAAATTAATTATTACTTTCATATTTACATGACTTGTTCTGGTATGTCCAACCATTAACATGCTGCCATTTGCCCTAGATCATTTTTAAACACAATATATATTTAATGTACAATAAGGACAAAGAACAAGAGGGAATCAGATGAGAACTCTCATATTACATGTCTTAGATTCAGGTTGAGCTGGATAATTCTTGTTTTTAATTTACTTGGTGAAGTTATTCAAATATTTTATTTATTCTGTCTTCACAGAAGCTTAATAGGATAGTATCATTACTGTAATTAAGTGGACCAGTATATACTTTCCCCAAAATATCTGTAAATATTAGCATGATTTACTTATGAACAATATATTTGGAGGTTTCCACTTCCTCTTACAAGCTGTCTTATGGGAGTGAATACAGAGGAGGCTTTTAGAAGGTTGAATATGCTTAGTGAGAATAATCCAAGGGCTGGAGGGCTGAGAGCCACCCGGACATGATTTGTTCTGTCTTCCTGCCGGTGCGACAGTTCACCTGCACCAGGTCAGACAGATGGGTGTTTACCTTGCTCTCCAGGGAAAGAGACTTTGTAACTTGCATACAGTTGGTGATGTTGAGGCAGCCTTCGCTGTTTGAGAATATGAATGCATAATAAAAATAACTTCAGTGAAAGCTAGAGCAAGAGTGTCCATTTATTAGGTGCCAATTCAGTTCCGAGCATTGTTTAGGTTCTTTAGATACATTGTCTTATGAAGATATTTATTGTAATTTCCTTATTGCAATTAACAAAATGGAGGCTTACATTGCCTAAGGCCAGAGCTGGAAAGGGTCTGAGTACTGGTGAGGGATGTTTGGAAAGCAGAATCTGCGTGTGGTTAAGAATGTAAGTGATGAGTATAAAATATAATATATTCATGTAAATGCCCCCTCGCTTTTTTCTGTGTGGGCGCCAGAAAATTGTATGCTTTGTTCTTCGCCTTGGCAGACATGAGTAGGCAGGGTCTATATTGAGTGTCTTCTAGCCTTTTTTGGTTAAAGCTGATGCTTTCAGGGTTCCTGTTCAAGGCTGTCAGTTCTTGTTATCTGCAGTTATACTCAGGCATTGGTGGGAAAGGGAGGAAATGTCCAGTGAGACGCTGACTGACACTGAGGCCCGGAGAGGCTGATTGATGAGGGAACAATCATCAAATGATACCAACTGGATTTTCACTGTTGCTCTCTCTGTATTTCAGTTTGGCTGATGTCCATTGTCCTGTTGCTTCAATCCGCTGGTTCTCTCCTTGGTGGTACTGAGTCTACTGAAGACTCTGTTAGGTGCATTCTTCATCTGTGTTATCCTGGGATTTGGGTTTGTTGGATCAGCATTGTATGTGACTCTCTCTTACAATTTCCGTCTCTGCTGAAATGCACCGTCTCTTCACGTCTTTTCCACCAGAGCCTTTAACACACTAATCACTGTTATCTAAAGATACCTTTCTGAGGGTAAAAATATCTGGGCCACTTGAGTCTAGTTCTGTTCACCATGTTGTCTCCTGAAAATGGCATGTGTCTTTCTTCCTTGCTTTTTTTTGCCCATTACTTTTAACTGAATGCTTGATATTAGGTGTGGAGAGGAAGATGGAGACCGGGTACACCCCTTCTGCCTGGCTGTTGGGATGGGAGGCTGAGTTACCCTCAGCCTCAGGAGCTGAGCTGAGCTTGGGTCTTGTGGTTGTTCTGTTTCCTTCTGACCACTAGCTCCGAATTCCTCCAGAATTCCCCCGAGCTGAGGGTGGGACCAGAGGACAGGGAGCTTTCCATGGTCCTGCTGCACCCTCAGCTTGAAGCTTTCCCTGCGTGCCTGAGCCATGGCTGGCCTCTCCAAGCTCTGGCCCTGTCTGGTGGTGGATTGCTCTGCTTGTGTGTTAGTGTTTGCTGGATAGGTAGTGGGGGGCTGTGCAGGGGTTGGCAGGCCTCTGTGGTCCTGGTTCAGCCTCAGTCTTGGGTGGGCCTTTGTGCGCCTGGGTCTCACAGGTGGGAGTTTCTCAGTGGTCCTCTGTGATCCCCTCACGGCAGCCAATCTCTGCCTCGCATATTTGTGGGGGGGTCTCGTGCGAGGGAGAAGTCCCTGGCCCTCTTGCTGTAGAAGAGACTTCAATGGGGAAGGGCGTGGCCTGGGGCCATTTCTGGCCCCTCCTCCAGGGTATCCTTCCGCCACTCCCAGTGGGTCTGCGCCTGCGCTGAGTGACAGCTCTTGCTATACTCCTCTGCCGGCAGCTGTGGGACATGCTCTTCCCACAGTGGCGGCCACTGTCCTCCAGGGAGGAGCCCTTCCTGCCCCCACCCACCATCTTTCTCATGAGCGCCCATGGAGGCCATGGAGACATGCCTGCGCTTGCCTGCAAACTCCCCCTGAGCCCGGGGCCCCGGCAGTTCTCTGCTTTGAGCCAGCCCACGTTCATACTCAGTACCGTGTTGGAATGTAGGGTCCTCTTCCCCACGTGCCTGGCCCTGGCCTCCTCCTCCTGGGCTGAGCCATCCTCCTGTGCTCTCTGTCCTTGGATGGCCTCTTCCCTCAGATTTCAGGCTTTTTGTTTGTCCTATGATCTCAGCTCTCTGGTAGGTTCAAGAAAAGGTATCATTTTATAGACTGTGTTTTTTTTGTTTGCTGTTACGTTCAGGGTAGCTTATATCCTATGCGGAAGTGAGTTCATGATGAATAGTATGACTTGGATTTCTCTCCTGAAAGTATGCATCTCCTCTCCTCTCTGCCTCATTCCTAAGGGTGACCTAACCGAGCGCGGCCCTCCATCCGAGGTGTTTCTGTGCTGGGTCTAGACCACTCAGCTCCTGGTTACTCATCAAAGTGTAGCCTTCCTCATATTTTCTTCTCCTTTTAAAATTCTTCACACACACAGCCTTACATGAATCTATAAATGTGATCTTATCATGAACTGTGACTTTTTTCAAAAAGCTATATAACAATTTACATTTTATGTAATATATGAGGGTGTACACTTTCTGTATCTCTGCTGGCAGCAGTGGTTACTTTACCCTGTCTACCAAGTATAGATGGTAGTTCATTGTCACCGTAATCAGCATGTCTCTGATGGTAAGTTTGCACATATTGCCGTAAATTCCCAGGTCATTTAGATTAGCGCTTCTGTGAATTGCTTCTTCACAGTATTTGCCCATTTTCCTATTGGGTTGTTTCTCCCCTTCAAATGGATTTGTCACATCGTTGTTTGATTTATATTATTAGCAATTTCCCCCCAAATAATAGTTGTTCTATTTACATTGTTCATGATACATTTTATCATATGAATATTTTATTTCTGTAAAATAGAATATGTGTGTCTTTACTTTATAGCTTCTAAGATTCTAATAGTGTTTAATGAGCGTGCCCAGTCCTTAGATGATACCTGCCAAAGTGCACAGACACAGTTTGTTGATGCAGCACAGAAAAGTAGGGGTTGTTTACTTCTGTAATCTGTAGCTCACAGAACAAATGGGGGGGGCACCACACCCCCTGCCATACTGCAGAGCTGGGGTTGGTGGGGTGTCTAAGGACCCCTGTCACTTTACATGTGCAGGGGGATGGGTAACAGCTAAGCCCTGGTGTCACAGAAGCCAGGGGAGCTCGCCCCTTGTGAGCCCCAAGGAGCACTGACGTCCTGATAAACTGGGAAAAGGGGGATGCTGAGCTCCCCAGGCCTCCTGAATTTATCTCTACTCACTTAGGTTCTTCCAAAATCATGTTACCTCATTGTTTTATTTCAAGTATTTCCTCACTTGGAATCCATTTTTATATGAGGCAAAACAGTGTTCACATTTTATCGTTTTCCAGATATGTAGCTATTTTTGCCAGCCCCGTTTACTAAAGAGTCTATCCTTTTCTCACTAAATAGAAATATTATCCTTATTATATATTAACCTCTTGGGTTTTTCATTTATCTATTTGAATATCTCTACGCTAATGACATATTCATTTTATTTTAATGGCTTCCTAGTTTTTATTGTTCTGATATCTAGTAAGTCACATCAGTTGCCTCCTAGTTTACATAATTCAAAATTATTCTTGGCTATTTTTTGACATTTATTTTCTCATAAAATGTTGGTCATGTAACTTAAAGGGAATTTGATGTAATAATTAACATATATTACATTTGAAATGTTTAACTTTTTATAAATCAAAGAGCTCTCATTCCAGAATATTGTATAGCTTTCCATTTGTTCATTTGTTATATTGTTCAAGAAGATATTGTTTCTCTTAATGTACATACAGTTTCCTTCTTGCTAGTTTATACTTAATAAATATCTCATGCTTTTCTCATTATTATGAGATTTTTTTTCATTTTCTTCTAAGTTCTAATTATTAAACTAAAAAACCCTAATGGCTTTTATATATTTATCTTATATCCATTCACCTTACTGAATTCTTCTATTAATTCCAATTATTTAGAAAGAGCCTTTTGGGTTTTCTAGTTGTAAAATCGTCTCATAAAAAAGGAGGTATTTTTATCTTTTGAAAACTTCACACCACTTATTAAACTCTTTAATTATAGTGACTAGATCCCTGAAGACAATACTTAATTATAATTGTAATAGTAAGGATACATATCTAGTGTCTAACTTTAATTAAAATAAATTTTGCATTTTACCCTTTAAAATAATAATTACAATTGTCTTGTAGAAATAGTTATTATTGTACTTAAGCACTTCATATATACTCCTTTTTTAAACAAAGTTTTAAAGAGGAATGGCTAAAGAGGAGTTTCATTAAACATCTTTTAACACTTTACATTAATTTTCTCTTTTATGTTTGCCTAATGGATCTTACATGACGGAGCAGTGATTCATCATTCTGTCTGCTGCATGCCCACACCCACCCAGCTGAATGTGGCTGGAGAAGAATAAACACACCTTAGGAGAATTCTCAGAGACGCCCACCGTCATCCCGTATTGGCAGGGCCATGTCTCTCTCCCATTCCCACTCTCCTCGCCGCTCAAGCTCCTGCCATTCTCCTCCATTCTAACCTGGTTGATGACATCCCTTTCGGTCTCTCTGAGGAGAGGGAAGCAGTCTGAAGAGGATGTTCACGGACTCGCCCCACCACACACACACACACACACACACACACACACACTCACACTCACACTGACCACCTACGAGCATATCCACGTCCTCTCCCGTCACTCTTAACCCGAGCCACCTCCCCTCTACCATGTGTATTAGATCCCTCTCCTCCAACTGGTCCAGGGACATTGCTCCAGGAATGCTCCCTCTTTCTTCTAATTAATTAATCTTCCCCATCAATATGTTAACATGCTGTTATCTCTCTGATCATTAAGCAAATAAAAATCTCTCTTTATTCTATTTTCCTGTCCAAGTTTTGCCTCATTTTCTCTGTTCCTCACAGTGAAACTCCTCTGAGTTGTCTGAACTTCCTTTCTCCATTTCATGTCTCCCTCTGATTAGGTTTCTGACCTCCAGGGCGCCACTAAAACAACTCTCGGCTTTGGAATGCCTCCTTGGACTTCCCCCATCTCTATTTAAACTGAACCGTCTTGGAAATCTCATCCAATGTCACAGCTTTAAGTCACCAGTATAGCTCAAGACTCCCAAACTTCCATTTCCAAACAGGTACTCTCCCCACTAATTCAGGTCCCATGTATCCAACTTGTGTTTGATACCATTTGGATGTCTAGTAGGTATCTTAAACTTGAAGTCTTCAAAACTTAGCTGTGACCTCTCCCCACCATCACCTAGATGTGCTGATCTCACAGTCTTTTATGCTCTTTTTCTGGTTATTTTTAATGCAGGCTTCTCAAGCCACAATCCTTGAAGTCATCTTTATCCCTTCATTTTCTTTCTCCCATCACAAATTCAATCCATCAGAATATCCTTTTGATTCTATCTTAAAAATATATCCATGGTCACATCACGTCTCATCATGTTTACTGTTACTACCACAATCAAAGGAGCTGTGAACTCTTGCCTGGATCAGTGCAGAGGCTTCCTTCTTGGTTTCCAACCTCAACCATTGTCCCTTTCAGTTCAACCCCAGTGCAGCAGCCAGAGTGGCACTGCTGAAAGAGGGGTCAGATAACACCAGCTCTGCATTGAACGCCTTCCGGTGGCTTCTTAAAAGGCATCATCATTACTGCCTGTGATGCCCCATTACTGTAGAGACCCTATAGAGAGGACTTGTGGGGAAAGAGAAAGATGCCTGAGGAGCCCCAGCTGTGCCAGCCTCAAATGTTTGAGGTCTTCCCGAATGCTGAGCTTTTGGTTGATTACCATCTCCTGCCTTCAAGCAGATGCTGAATGGAGCAGAGACAAGCTGTCCCTGTGAACACTACCTGGATTCCAGCTTCATAAGTAAGATAAATGTTGCTGACATTTTAGGCCACTAAGTTTTGGGGTGGTTTGTTACGCAGCCATAGATAACTGGAACATATAGGGTACCACATCTTTCGTACCCTCCTCAGGGGTTATTTTTGTCCAGACACCAGGTCTTCATGTTACCCCTCAGGATTTGCACTGGCTTATTCCTCTTCCAGAGTTGGGATCCCCAGCCATCTCCTAGGCCCACATACTTGGTCTGGTCTTTACTAGCAACCTGAGAGGTGCCTTCACTGACAGATCCAAATAGATCACCCGAAATAGCCGATTCCTCCCAACTAACCTCTCTGTCTACATCCTCTGTTTAATATTCTTCCATTTTCACTTACCACCATCTAACATCATAGGTATATATTATCCATTTATTTTGTTTGCTGTCATTAAACAGGTTAGATGCTCATCAGAAAAAAACTGTTGATAAATTAGGAAAATATGAAAAAAAATTAGGAAAATAATGCAGGAATACAATTCTAATATTTTAATAATTTTTTTTGTCCATCTTCATAAATCAGACCTAGCTACAATGTCCCTGAATTATTCTATCTTTATCAGAT
Organism: Kogia breviceps; assembly: GCF_026419965.1. Classification (NCBI taxonomy): domain Eukaryota; kingdom Metazoa; phylum Chordata; class Mammalia; order Artiodactyla; family Physeteridae; genus Kogia; species Kogia breviceps. Next base: position 161,982,488 of record NC_081312.1, read on the forward strand.
TTTTAAAAGAGTTATGTTGCCTTTGTAAAGTGAATTGGGAGGCCTTTCATCTTTTTTCTGAGGCCTGGAATAATTTAACTTTGAAAAGCTCTCTCTCTTGAAGGTTATATAAATTCATGTTACATAAACCTCAGCTGGGACTCCATCTGTCCTTGGTGCCTTTTTCAATGGTAGATCTCTAAGTGTCTTTTTCTAAACTTTCTTATGGTAACTGATGTATTTAAGTTTCCCCTTCCTATCTTCTTGGGTGAATTTTGGCAATATATATTTTGCTGGGAAATCATCCATTTCCTCTAAATTTTCAAATGTCTTGTCAGAAAGTTTCATATACACGTATATTTTTATGACTGCTTTAATCACTTCTATATCTATAGTTATTCCTTGGTTCTCTCTCTTAGAAAAACTATTTTTTTGCCTTCTCTCTTTTTCCTTTAAACAAGCACATGAGGCATTCATATAAATAAACTGACCTAAATTAGACTTGAATTTTTAAATTTCTGCTACCTTTAAAATTTTTCATTAATTTTAGCTTTTGTTATGAAATTCCATTTTGTTTGCTTTTTGTTTAAAATATTTTATATATTCATAGGATGGGCACAACTCTCTTGTTTAACTTTCTTTGTAAATAATGATGATGTTTCATGTCAATTTTCTCCCCTCTGCTATAAACTGCTTTCATTTTGTCCCACAGATTTAGCTATGAAGAACATTCTTCTTCATAACTTTTTACATAGTTGTAATTTTCCTTTTGATTTTCTCTTTGATCCAAGAGTTATCTGTCTAGGAATGTTCTTCTTAATTCCTAGGGGAATTCTGATTTTTGGCCCCTATTAATTATTTCTGATCTTATTAGTTCATGTTCACAGAGTGAACCCAGTAAAGCTTTTATTTTAAAAAAATGTACTTATTGTATGGATACACAAAAGACCCCAAATAGCCAAAGCAGTCTTGAGGGAAAAAAACGGAGCTGGAGGAATCAGACTTCCTGACTTCAGACTATCAAAGCTACAGTAATCAAGACAACATGGTACTGGCACAAAAACAGAAATAGAGATCAATGGAACAGGATAGAAAGCCCAGAGATAAACCCACGCACCTATGGTCAGCTAATCTATGACAAAGGAGGCAAGGATATACAATGGAGAAAAGACAGTCTCTTCAATAAGTGGTGCTGGGAAAACTGGACAGCTACATGTAAAAGAATGAAATTAGAACACTCCCTAACATCATACACAAAAATAAACTCAAAATGGATTAGAGACCTAAATGTAAATAAAACTCTTCGAGGAAAACATAGGAAGAACACACTTTGACATAAATCACAGCAAGATCTTTTTTGATCCACCTCCTAGAGTAATGGAAATAAAAACAAAAATAAACAAATGGGACCTAAAGAAACTTAAAAGCTTTTGCAAACAAACTACAAACAAGACGAAAAGACAACCCTCAGAATGGGAGAATATATTTGCAAACAAATCAACGGACAAAGGATTAATCTCCAAAATACATAAACAGCTCATGAAGCTCAATATTTAAAAAACAAAAAACCCAATCCAAAAATGGGCAGAAGACCTAAATAGACATTTCTCCAAAGAAGACATACAGATGGTCAAGAAGCACATGAAAAGCTGCTCAACATCACTAATTATTAGAGAAATGCAAATCAAAACTACAATGAGGTATCACCTCACACCAGTTAGAATGGGCATCATCAGAATATCAAGAAACAACAAATGCTGGAGAGGGTGTGGAGAAAAGTGAACCCTCTTGCTCTGTTGGTGGGAATGTAAATTGATACAGCCACTAAGGAGAACAGTATGGAGGTTCCTTAAAAAACTAAAAATAGAATTACCATATGACCCAGCAATCCCACTACTGGGCATATACCCAGAGAAAACCATAATTCAAAAAGACACATGCACCCCAATGTTCATTGCAGCACTATTTACAATAGCCAGGTCATGGAAGCACTAAATGCCCATGGACAGACGAATGGATAAAGATGTGGTACATATATACAATGGAATATTACTCATCCATAAAAAGGAACGAAATTGGGCCATTTGTAGAGACGTGGATGGATCTAGAGACTGTCATACAGAGTGAAGTAAGTCAGAAAGAGAAAAACAAATATCGTATATTAATGCATATATGTGGAACCTAGGAAAATGGTACAGATGAACTGGTTTGCAGGGCAGAAACTGAGACACAGATATAGAGAACAAACATATGGACACCAAGGGGGGAAAGTGGCGGGGTGGTCGTGGTGGTGTGATGAATTGGGAGATTGGGATTGACATATATACACTAATACATATAAAATGGATAACTAATTTAAAAATAAATAATTAAAATTTTTAAAAATTAAATTAAAAAAAATTTAAAAATGTACTTAGGCATTCTTTTGGGCTAAGAAAGTGACTTATTTTGTAAATGTTCCATGAACATGGGCATAAAAAATTGTCTTTTCAAGGAATGTGATATTTGGTATATACCAGTTAAACCACACATAATCATTTTATTATTATTTAATTATTTCATGGACTTTTTTTGTCTTTTAAATCTGTCCAAATCCCAAAGAAGCAGATTAAAATATCCCACTCAATTTATAATAACAGTTTAGTTTTTGCTTTATTTGGTTAGGTCTGTATGGCTTGCTACATATGAAAACTAGAATGTTCCTCTTTATTTCTTTGTGCTTTAAATTCCAAAGTTAACATTTTCCCAGATTGTCATTCTAACTTTAATTTTTGTTTCCATTTGTAGACTATCTATTTATTGCCCACCCTGAGCTCGCTATTCTAATGCATTTGCTATTTGGCGTCAGCATTTCCCAAAGAATTCTTTCATGTAGAGCATAAGGCTGATATATTTTCCAATAACTGCATATTCATAAAGATGGTAGATATTTCTCATATATTATCTCAAGATGTTACTCTAGTATCATGTAGAATCCCTTTGCTCAATAATAGATTTAGGATGTTGCAATGTCTTCTCATATTTATTTCTCTATTTGCTTCTTTATTTCTTACAACTCATATTATTATTTTCCTTATCTAAGGCATACCTGGGAAATTTTTCACAAGTCCATTAATTTCTTCTTTTCCTTCTAGAACTCGCGTTTTTCTCACCGTCTTCTCTGAGGTTTACTTTCTTGGTCTCTCATATTCTGTCCATGCTTCTAGCTCTACAATTTTGTTCTGTGCTTAGAGATATTTCCTAGATTTGGTTTTCCAGGTTTCTAACGTGGTACTCAATGGTAACCATATTCTTTTCCAGCTCATCTAGAAGATAGTTTAGATTGTAGCTTCAGAGACTCTTCTTTGCGTAGCACTTGGATCTCTTTCCCTGGAGTCATCGTCTGTGCTCTGGTTCACTGAGAGGATGTGTCTTGTTGTCAGTGCCTTCCCTTGCTCGGGCTGTGCATCCCTTTGCTTTGCTTGCTCACGGCCGCTCACATCTGCTTGTGTTCTGCACCACAGGTGGTGGTGACGCTGGCACTGGAGACAGGCGAGATCCATCCTCCCTCCATGGCCACCAGTGCCTCGATGAGCCTCTTCCCACTCATCTGCTTCCTGGTTCTCCCATCCAGGAACAGGTAGGGCTCTGCCCCCTGCAGCTGTTTCTTCACCTTTAAGAGGTCAGGACGACTGAACAAGCTCAGGCAGAGCCCGCTGCAGTGACCTCCTCCCCAGGGGTTTCCACTTCTCCGCCGACTAGGCACTTCCCATGACTCACTGCTCTAAGTTCTTGACTACTGAGGACCCCAGTGTCAGTGGTACCCGGATTACTGCCCAGCCTATGGAGGATGGAGCCCATGCCAATTTCCCTGCAGGGCTTCCCACAGAGCCTGCGGCCTTACCAGATCGCATTCGGGGGTCCGCCCACTGCTGCCTTAGACATGGGACAGTAGTCCCAGGAAGTCTTGTTGGTGACAGTGGGAAAGGGACATATTTAGGTGGCCTCTTCCCAGAGCCTCTGCTCAGTGTCTTCCTGATTGTCTTCCATGAATGCCTTAAGGATTCTTTTAAAAAATCACTACTCTTTTGTCCTCAATGGAATTTTTTGTTGTTGTTTTCCATATACTTCCAAGATGTTAAAACCCTAGTTTAAATTAATCTTCAAACTTCTCTTTGTAGTACTTAAAAAACGCCATCTATTTTATAGTTTGTATTTTCACTCTACACATACTTAAAAAGTATTAGATAAAACAACAACAACACAAAGTGTTCTAAACTGAATTCCTCTTCTGAACAAATTTCCAGCCAGCTCTGATCATCATGCTATTTGGGTTCCTATCATTTGTGGACGGGATTTCTATTTAGATGCCCGTGTTGACATACTGCTCAGCACAGACCATTGACGGGTACATCGGGACACAGCTCTAAGTCAGACGACCACTGGTGATGACCATATGGGTAAACAAATGCTCTGACTGAGTATCCACCTATTCTCTACGATTGTTCAGTGTGGTCCTGAAGTGGTGAGCTTGCATGAGGTAAGAGGTACCTTCAGGGAACGAGATGCTGAAGAAGTCAGTGCCTCTGCTGGGCAGTTGATCAGAACCAGCTTTCTTCATAAATGCTGAGAACACAGGCCTGGGTGATTCAGTCCCAGAATGTACTTGGTTCTGATTGCTGGAGTCCAAGCAGCTGCCCTGAGGATTCCCTCCTGGCCTCCCTGACGAGGGACTTAACCATGCTGTGATAGTTGGCTCTGTTTAAAGTTGTGGTCCTTAATATTTTTTCATCAGCTTGGCTCTTTTCAGTGAAAGAATCTTCCTCATTGTTGAAAGCATGAATGTCAGAACCAATCAACCTACCAATTTTAGGATAAAATATTTTCATCATCTGGTTCAACTATTTCTCAAGCGTGCTAGGTGATTTTGCTTCTATTCACTTTCTTTTTCCAAGAAGGTTACACTTACACTGAATACATGTAAGTGCCTATATTTGCATGTTGGTTTTCTCCTTTAATGTTGGGTACTTTGTATTTCAGGATTACCAGTGCATCACTCATGCCTATAAGTGAAGTGGACCTTTTGATGGGTCTCCCTGGAAGCAGCACGGCCCACCTCCAGCACATGCAAATGGCCTGGTGTCTCATCAGCTGCTGATCTGACTGCTTTTCTCAGTTTCCGCTGCACTAGGTGACAACCAAGGCTCTCAAAGATTCTTTGAATTGTTATTTCAGGATTTCATACTTCTCCAGGCCTTCGCCTAACAGCCTAGTAAACTGACAAGGAGGGAAGTGATGTGCCTCACGTTAGGGTCAGGCTGACGAAACAGGGAAGCTTGAACCCCTCCTACGTCCAATGCATATTTCTTTTATCAGTGCCTCATGCTGCCTGGCTTTAATATGTAATTAAACAAAATAAAGCAACAGAAAAAAATGTGTACCAACTCATTCTCTTTAAAACGATTGCATTTCAGTAGCATAAACAAAGTGCCTTAATAGTTATAATTCCATTAAAAAAAAATCCATGTTGCTCCCTGTGGACTAGACTATGGCACCTGGAATAGCTGGGGAGAAGGCTGTGCTGTGTCGCCATCGACAGAGCACAGACCCTTCCTGATTTCCCCGTGTGAACTGGTTATTACGAGAGAGAGTTGTTGCCAAACTGTTGAAATAGGGCTAAGTGAGCTAAATACACTGAAGGCAGAGACAGTCAGTAAGAGCAAGCACAGGCGGAGTCCCTGAGGGACAGGAACCCTGGGTGCCCAGGGCAGTGAGAGGAATAGAACCATTTTAGGAGAATTCCTCTGTAGCAAAAGGGGAATTTTAAAAAGCTTATATTCTATTTTGGTTTGTTTCTGTTTTGTTATTTTAATGCTTTATTATCTGGAAAATTAAAGGCCATAGCAAAAGGCTGCAAAGGGTGTAGAGAAAAGGGAACCCTCCTACACTGTTGGTGGGAATGTAAGTTGGTGCAGCCACTATGGAGAACAGTATGGAGGTTTCTCAAAAAACTAAAAATAGAACTACCATATGATTCAGCAATCCCCCTCTTGGGCATATATCTGGAGAAAACTATAATTTGAAAAGATATATGCACCCCTATGGTCACTATTTACAATAGCCAAGACATGGAAGCTCCCAAATGTCCATCAACAGATGAATGGATAAAGAAGATGTGGTATATATATATATATATATATATATATATATATATATATATATATATATATACAATGGAATATTACTCAGCCATAAAAAAGAATGAAATAATGCCATTTGCAAAAACATGGATAGACCTACAGATTGTCATACTAAATGAAGTAAGTCAGAAAGAGAAAGACAAATGTCACGCTATCACTTACATGTGGAATCTAAAATATGACACAAATTAACTTATCTACAAAAGAAAAACAGACTCACAGACATAGAGAACAGACTTGTGGTTGCCAAGGGGGTGGAGGGTAGGGGAGGGAAGGATTGGGAGTTTGGAGTTAGCAGATACAAACTATTATATATAGAATCGATAAACAACAAGATCCCACTGTATACCACAGAGAACTATATTCAATATCCTAATAATAAACCATAATAGAAAAGAATATATATATATGTATAGCTGAATCACTTTGCTGTACACGAGAAATTATCACAACATTGTAAATCAACTACACTTCAATAAAGTAAATGTAAAAATATTAAGGCAATAGCATATGTTCTGAGTATGCTGGTTGGCTCGGACTGCACCTGATTCAGTGGGTTACATCTCCATCCTCCGACCAGAGCAGGCAGGAAGAATTAAGTGAAGGCAACCAGTCGGAGATGATTTGAGAGCTTCTCAGGGGCTGAGCCACTGCTGCCAAGACTTTTCCTAGGAAACAGACAGCTGAGAGAGGTGGATTACATGGTATTATCCTAGAAGAAGGAGCTCAATCTTTTAATAAAATATGGCAGAGGAGACATTCTATGGAGACCATCTGAAACGTGGCTTAGAATTACCTGCCGGGACAGCTTCTGAGGAGCCAGGAATGATTGAAGGCAAAGAAACGATCTGTTTTTAAAGGACTCATAGATCGTCAGCATACTTTGAAGTGGGTGGGACTGAAATGAAATAGTGGAGATAAACCGTAAGTGAATTCATCCCTGGCAGGAACAAGATCCTGTTCTGAAGATGAGAAGCTGCACTATTAACAGCAGGTCAGAAGATGAAGAAAAGCAGGGGAAGGCCTGTAATGGAGTGAACCACGTGTTCAGCCTGCAAAGGCAAAGCCAGGAGGAGGGAACCTGTCCTGCTAACTAACTGCCTCGATGTTTTGCATTATTCTGTTTTGCACAAGTCATGCCCACAAAAACACCACTGCAACTCACTTTGTGTTGATGTGAACATTTTTAAACATGACTTTTTTTAAGTGAAAAAAATTTTAGTTTTGAGTGTACAGCAAAGTGATTCAGTTATATATACATATATATATATACCTTTTCAGATTCTTTTCCCATACAGATTATTACAAGATATTGAGTGTAAGTCCCTGTGCTATACAGTAGGTCCTTGCTGGTTATCTATTTTAAATTTAGTCGTGTGTATACGGTTTTTCTTTCATGTGTGTGTGGGGGGGCATGTTGCACAGCTTGCAGGATCTTAGTTCTCTGACCAGGGATTGAACTAGGGCCCCAGCAGTGAGAGTGCAGAGTCCTAACCACTGGACCACCAGGGAATTCCCTAGTAGTGTGTATCTGTTAATCCCAAACTCCTAATTTACCCTTCCCTTCCTCCCCTCTTAGGTAATCATAAGTTTGTTTTCTATGCCTGTGAGTCTATTTCTTAGACATGACTTTTTAATTGCATGGGGGTTTTTGTTGAGGTGTCTCTTCAGACCTTTTGCCCTTTTTAAATTGAGTTTTATGTTTTCTTTCTGTTGAGTTTTAGGAGTTCTTTTATATTTTGGATAAAGTTATTCATCAGATATATGTTTTGGAAATATTTTACCCCAGTCTGTGGCTTTGCTTTTCATTCACTTAACAGTGTCTCTTATAGAGGATACCTTTATAACTTTAATAAAGCCCCACTTAATCATTTTTTTTCTTTCATGGATCTTGCTTTTGGTGTTTTATCTAAGAAGTCATCACCATTTCCAAGGTTACCTAGGTTTTCTCTTAACGTTAAATTCCAGAAGTTTTATAGATTTATGTCTTACATTTAGGTCTATGATCTGTTTTGAGTTGATATTTGTGAAAGGGTCTGTTATTGTTTAAAAGACAATTTAGAAATATGCTAAAAGATATCAAATATGAATCACGTATGAAGTTATTATTCAGTGTGGTAGCATCAATTTAATTCTATCTGCTGGTAAAAACATCTGCAAAAAGCCCTACAAACAGAGTCTTTGAGATTTTGGTTCCCTAAAGTAAAACCTGAAGGTTTAGGTCGTTATGTATGACAAAACATCAAGACTAAACCACAATCCCTAATACTTAATATAATCTTTAATATAATCCCATTTAATATCATCTTTAACTTGTGGTTTTTTTCAAGATTTTTCAGGAATGATGTCTTTGTTTTGAAGCCTTTGAATAATTTCTTAGCTAAGAACTCTAAAAGAGAGATGCCTTTTTTTTTTTTAGTAGTATACTTTTGGCTGCATTGGGTTTTCACTGCTGCGCAGGACTTTCTCTAGTTGCGGCGATCGGGGGCTACGCTCCGTTGCAGTGCGTGGGCTTCTCATTGTGGTGGCTTCTCTTGTTGTGGAGCACAGGCTCTAGGCACGTGGGCTTCAGTAGTTGTGGCTCAAGGGCTCTAGTGCACAGGCTCAGTAGTTGTGGCGCACGGGCTTAGTTGCTCCATGGCATGTGGGATCTTCCTGGACCAGGGCTCGAACCCATGTCCCCTGCATTGGCAGGCAGATTCTTAACCACTGTACCACCAGGGAAGCCCGAAAAGGATGCTTTTTATTTTGCCTTTTATATCACAGACTTCATACACTTTAGGAACTTTAGCTTGTGAATAATGAAAATGCCCTTGAATTCTTTATTGTGACCCTAATTGTCACCTACCTGGCTCCTGGATAGTGTGGATCAATATTGTACAAGACAAGAGCTTATTCTTTGATCTACAAAATTATAAATTTTAAGTAATAAATGAATAGACATTCTATTACATTGCATTCTCAGTTATTTATTATTTTCTTCTTTTCTTCATAGTATTTTTTTCTATGATGAGAAAAAAATAGTTTATTTTACTTAATCACACACACATCATTTGATCTAGATAATTCAGTGTGCTTCAACTCATCTATGTGAGAAATTGACATCCATACCCACACTGGACAGCCAGACTTTTGGCTTACAACTGCTACTATTGTCAACAGAATTGCCTTCATACTATTATATTTCACTTCATTTTAGCAAAGCAGTGTACGTGCAAATGGGAAATGATTCATTTGCTTGTGGCCTGATTTATGATATAAAAAAAGTAAAGTTTTTTTAAAGACAGTGAAATCATAATTTTATTGACCAGCCTCAAAATAAGACTGGAGAACATTACAGAAACATCAAGCATTTCTTGTTAGAGCTTTTCCTTCAGCTGATATGAAACATACATAAAGCCACCAGAATTCAAGAGACCCGATTAAAGATACAGGAAGAGCATCTTTCTTGTTGGATGTGCTCTGCACGCGGCTACGTGTCTGCCCTCCATGCCCTACCTGGCCTACCCTCTACTTGCCAGCTCCACATCCGAGTGGCCATTTCTCCCAAGTTGGTGCAGAGACAGCCTTGACTTTCACGACCCCACACTTCCTCCTGCTCTCACCATGGGTCCTCATGGGCACCTCCTCCCGACTCTATTTGCTCAGTCCTGTCCGCTAGAATAGCACAGGTGAAGTGAGGGGTGCTGGGATATCCTAGACACAGGATTCTGCATCACTGGGTTTGGTCTTGCCCAATGTGCATGGTCAGCGTGGGGCAATATTTAAGTCAGCATAACTCAGAGCTGAAGGGGACTTGAACTTTAGGGTAAGCTGCACGTTGCCTGTGTATATCACTTAGGATTCATGCCGAGGTGAGTCATTTGGGGGACACGGCAAAAACACAGGAGTAAGGAATGTAAAAATAGGCCCAAGGTCAGCTTAAATATCAACTAACACTATGTATGGGTAGAGTGGGAAATAGAGCTTTTGTCATGTGACACAGGGATCACATGTCTGTAACTGAATCACTCCCTCCGTGCAGGAGGAGGGACAGAAGAGAGTCTCAAAGACCAGGAAGAGTCCAAGAAAAAACAGAGGGAGATGAGGGTACACGGAAAGTGTGAAGTTTTCCTTACTGAACTGGGGAAGCTTCAGCTCCTTGTCCCGTCACAAAGACAATGACTCCAGAACCTTTTCCAAGGGAGTGTCTGTACCCTGGCCTCCTAGATGAATCAGAACCCCAGCTGAATTTTTGTATGTTTAACCTGAAATGTAGAAACATTCCGTTCATACCTCATTAGCCATTTGGAAAATATTGATCGGAATGTCCCATTTGACAAAAAAAAAAAAAGAATTTTCAATTAGTGTTCCAATCACTGTATTATTAACATGGTCTCCATGAAATCAGTCTCCTTTAGGCTTCAAAGATGTCAGTCTGATTACTTTAAAAACAATTAAGATGAGTTGCAATTTTTATCAGTCTCTGAGCCATATATGGATTGATGAATGTTCTCAAGTCATCATACTTTAAAATGAAACCAAACAGATAATTATCATATACCATCAAATATAATTATACGTGCTAATCTCCATAAAATCCTACGAGTTAATATCACATATTGGCAGTTAATTATATGGTTTAAATGGGTCCATGATGCATTTTTATGAACTCTCTAATCTGCATCAGTAAAGAATGCATAGAGCATGGGACAGAGGAATGCAAACGAATGTTCATGGGAAACAGGATGGATTTTGAAACGTGTTCCACTCCTATGGGAAAGAGGGCTCCCAGGACTGCCAGATCAGAGGACTGTCTCGCCACCAACCCCCATCCCCCTGAGTTTCCTATCCTCCTCCCCCTCCTCCCCACCCCTGAGCAGCTAACAGCAAGGACATGAGGAAGCATTTCTTAGTTGGTTTCCTTTGGCTTAAGAGCCTTGGCCATGCACTAATATTCAGCCCCATGACATAATCCTTCTGTGGTTCCTAAGAAGCATAAATCAGTCCATCTGAGGGTTCTCTGGAAGGATGCTTCTCTCTCTGCTTTAGCACTTGTTGTCTTGCATCTCCTCTGTTGAGCTGTGAGGTCCCAGCTGAAAGTTTCTGCTGAATATCCTTCTCCACCTGTTCTTAGATTCAGTGTGAAAGCTATGCTCATGTTATAATTTTCAGTCATTCAAAAGAAGGGTTGCTACTTAAAAACAAGAAAAGGAGCAGCTTGGATAGGTGAGGAAACCCAGGCTGATGTGATGTCTTACAAAGGATGTCGACTGGGTCCTCAAAATAGGAGGGAGGTTAGAGCTGGTGATGGAAACAGCAGTGCCCAGATGGCAAAGCCATTAAACTCCTGATCTCACTTTGAGAAGTCAGCCGTGAGACTGGGTCTGTGAGCAGCGGATCAGAGGGTGGGGTGACCCTCCCCCAGGGGTCTGCTCACACTGGAAGGAGCTGCACACATGCTCCAGTGACTGGAAGGCAACGGCATGGGAAGCCTTCGTCATGGTGGGGGGTAAGAAGCAGAAAGACCAGAGAGAAAGGCGAGGCAGCAGGGCTATACCCCTCGGTTTCAAGAGCCCCAGAATCGAAAGGCTCTGGGGTCCTCTCTCACGCAGCTGCTGCTGGTGACAGCGACAATTTGGACCCCATGAGGCTGGAGAAAGTAGAGTGTAAGACCAAGTCCAGCTCTGAGCGTGGAACTCCTGCCCATGTTCTCAGGAGTCCCAGGGCCGCTTTTATTTCTTAAGAACGAAAAGAGTCGCAACTGCTTGCTGAGTGCACTGAGTGTTCACATTTCACCTTGCTAATCACACACAGTGAGTAAGGGTGAGGGGAGGGTGGGACCGCGAACACAGGAGGACAGGGGAGGGTTGGAGGAAACGTTTTCCGGGAGGAAATGACCTCCACTGGTCTTGCAGAAAGAGCAAAATTTTGACAGTTATTGAGGGGAAGCACTGCAATTCCAGAACAGAACACCTGTGGGTAGGACACCAGGCACCATTACAGGCCGGAGGGCTTCTAACATTGCCTCCTAAGATCCTTACTTTATTGCTAAATAAAGGTCACGCAGTCAAATATGTTTGTATGATTCTGATGTCCCCATTTTTGGAGATGCATCGTTGGAGTTCATACATAAAAGATTCAGAGAAGTACAGGAAAGGACCCTGTTTTACTGTCCTGCTTGATTAGACAACGCGTTTCTACGTAACAGCTGTGGGTTTACCACGAGTTGCGCCCCGCTCCCCCCCCCCCAGGGCCTCTGTGCTCTTCGCTACCGTAGTAAACATCTCGGGGTACATGCCCCGCCCACAGCTACTTCCCTGCAAACGGGCCCCTTCCCCCTTCCTTGTGACTCGGAGTCCCGCAGTCTTGGCCAGTCTGGTCACATCAGGGATGAACACCTCACCCAAGCTAGGCCACCGCTCTCCTACTCCCTGAGGTTTGGAACTGAAGCCAACAGAATTCAGTCAATCTCGAAGGGTTAGAACTAGAGCAGGTAAGCAAGTTGGGAACCAGGAGGCAGGCAGGTCCTGTTGTGTGGAGCAGTGAAATAGGACAGGAGAGAGAGACAGAGACGAGTTGTACGGAGAGAACCAGCTGTGCAGAGAGAAGGAGAACGAGAGCCGGAGGCCCAGCTCCAGTCCCTTCCTCAAGCTTATCTGTGTTCAGATTCATTGGTTCCACGAGGCGTCCTGTGTCCTTACAGCAAACTCCCACTTTAAGCTAAAGGTCTGTTTCTGTTGTCTGCAACTAAAGACTCCTACCAACACAACAGCAAAGCAATATGCCTGAGCTCTGTGTAACACGATAATCTGATAACAGTTTAGGGATACATTAGAACAGGGGGAAAAGCTAAAAGCAAAACACTTTTATGCAGTAAAGCGCAGTCGTTAATTTTCTCCTGACTTGGAACCCACAATGATTAGGACGCGGTCTGTAGGAGTTTGCCGTCACTCCGCCCGCCAGGCGTGCAGATGTGGGTGGACGTCAGCCGAGGCGGACGTCAGGCCCACAAGCCCTCGCTCTCCTGCAATGACAGAACTCGGGCATCCTTATTCAGAGCCCTGGTCGCTGCTGCTTGGCAGCACCAGGCGTTACTTTTTCCTACTTATAGTGTTGTACCTTTTAGGTAGGCTTTGAATTAGTTCAGATGACCTTGCTTTCAGTGTTCCTTCTCTGCTCCAGTCATGAGAAAGAAATTTCATCCATCTGTCATATACGCGCTTAAAGATTCCAGAAGAACCCCATGGAGGTGGAAATGGGAAATAAAGGAGCTAATATTTGAAAGCCCTTGGGATCCTGGCCATAGGAAGTGGATCAGTGAACGTCTCTTCACTGCCTCTGGAAACCCACGTGCTTCCTGACACTTACCAGACACCTTGCCCCTTGGTGGGGACAGGTGGCCATTTCTGGTCAACGTGCTGGGAAAGACGAGGCGTGAGTCACCTGTAGCCTGCAGCCACGGACGGTGGGTTTGTGTTGGCCGTGCACTTTCTTTGCCAGCCTGGCCACCCTGCTTTCAGGGACTTGTGGTCCAGGAAGTGGAGCAAGGAGGCGTGGGAGCTTCCATCAGACATGGTTCTCTAGTCATGGTGAGGACCCAAGCCATCCTCTGGTGGGTGATGTCCAGGTGAGGTGGGTGGGAGATAAGCCCTGATTATTAAGCCTCTCCACTTTGGGGTTCACAGCACAGAATAATCTCTCCCATCAGGACATAGCATGTTATCTCACGACTCTGGTATTTTATCTACCAAACTGAGGCAGGGCAACATTTCATGCAGAAGCAGAATTATAAAGACTCATCCGTAATCCCTGTGCCTTTGTGCATGTGCTCTTCACCTGGAATTCTCTGCCTTCCTTCCCTGTTGACGTCTTCAACCACATGAGCATAAGGAGTGACTGTCCTGAAAGCGTGTTAACAATGAGATGTGGGGCTCCGACAGCTCTGGGTTTCCTGTCTTGCTGCCTGAAGTTGGTCCCTGGATGGTCTATTTAAATTATCTTCAAGAGCCTCCCACGGATGCGGCGATCAGGAAGGTACCTACCTCACAGTATTGTAAAGAGAAAACAGTGGGGCGTGCGTGACTCCATAGTGCCTAGAATGTTTGATTGACATGAGCTACAGTGATTAGGAAGTGGATTCACCGATGGCACTTGTGAAATGGGTGGGCGTGAGACCCCAAGGCAGTGGCCGGGACATGGGGTTGGATACAGCCCCTGGGACCCCCGCCCTCATGTGGGGATGTCCCTGGATGGGCGATTCCCCGGGGGTGCTAACAAGAACATGATAACTTTTCCTGTGTTTGCAGGTGTCTATGTCTTTGAGTCCCTCTAGAGGGAAGACCAGTGAAAGCAAGTAACAGTTTAATTATCTCCTTTGTAATTTGCCACTGGCACTAGCAGAGTCTTATTAAAGAAATCTTTAAGTTCTCTTTAGGCAGCAAAAATAGAATGAGTTCATAAACCATTTTTTATTTTCGATGCCGAGTTTGTGATTTTCCTGTACGGCTTTCCTGTATGCCTCAGCGAGGCTGAGGCAGCAGAGACAGCAAGTCCAGCTCTCCTTGCCTGCTTCTGAATGCACATCACTTCTGGCTATGTACTGGGAAAGACTGCAAGTTTCATGGGTGTGCTGAGAAAAAACGGCAGGAATCTTCCTGCAGGGAAGTGAGGACTTAGCAAAGTGACAAATGACCTCATGGAGAGCAGTTAACCAAATGTCCTGGGTGAGGAAATGCTGGGGCTTTGCCCAGAAACCAGATCTTTGTGTTTTAGGTTTTGCTAATTTGCAAGAAGAGTGAGTCTGGGCCTTGTTGCTAAAATAAGGACCAGCTTTTCAATGAAACCTTTTTTTTTTTTTCCTCCTGAAACTAGAAGAGTGGTAGGGTGTGACAATAATCCAATTAGTCTCAGGTTAAGTGGGTGAGTTAGAAGGTCAGAGAGTATGTCAAAGAGGTGTGGTCCTGGAGTGAGACAGAAGTCAGAGATCCTACTTGAACTTGCAGAACAACTTAAAGCAGTATATTTCTTAGATTCCAAAAGGCACTGAGGTCAGTGGTAAAAATGTGTTTCCATCACTGATTAGGAAGCAGAGACAGAGGCAAAGCAGAAGCAGGGTAGAAGCTAGCCTTTCTCCCTATTCTGCTATGTGCATAGAATCTGTCCTTATCTAGACTCAGTTCTGTTTGTTCTAGATGATTCTAGGAGTCTGTCATGTTTATTAATCTCACTCATTTATTGTTATTACTGGTGAAAGATTGAATAGGCTTCTCTTTCCAAATATGCTCATTAACCGAAAACCTGGTTTTTAGGAATATACTCTGCTATTTATTGTCTTACCCCAAAGACTTGAAAATAATGTGCTGTGATTGTCTATCTCTTGGGATTCTCCAGTCTCCATCTCAGACTCACCTCATTCACCCCAGTTCCGTTTTTGAGTCTCCTCATTTAGGAATGGCTCAGGGAGCATGAACCTGCTTTGCCCTCCCTGGAAGTAGCTTCACAAGTGCCAAAGATTTTTCAGAATTTGAAACATGTACAATTTTTTTCTCAATATGCCTCATCAGTAAGATCAGTCAAACATCTTAATATTTATGCCATTATTTCCAACGAGGTAATTGCCACGCAAGGTCTGCTGTTCAGATACGACAAATATGTTATGATGTCTGTTCTGGGTTTTGTCACATCCTGTTGCCAATTTTTAACCAGATAACTCAGATGGGATGAGTTGTACAGACAAGAAACAGGATCTTCAAGGGACCTCAAGGATCTGGACAGCTGTTAGAAATCTCATTCTACTAAAAATAGAACTGGTTTCCTTTCATGTCAGTCCTGGCTTGGGAGGTAGAGAGAACAGTAAAATTGGATCCCATAGTGTGTGTACCTTGCCTGCGCGCTCATGAAAGCAGCCTCAGAGTCTCATCCCCCCCAGGGCCCCGAGATCCTCGGAGGGGGGGAAGTTCCTTCCAGGAGAGACATTACTGGAGGGTCCTCAAGAGTAAGGCCGTTGGAGTCAGAGTGGCCTTGCCCTTCATTTCCTGCTCTTCCCCTCACTGCCTCTGTGACTTTAGGAAAGTTGCGTAACTTCCGTGAGCCTCAGTTTCCTCTTTTACAAGAGGGGGCGGTTATGAAGGTCACCTCTCAGGGTCTTGTAAAAACTAAGTGTCGTGAGAAGAAAAGAAATGATAGGCATTCCTTATTGCCCAATGAAGGAAACGTTCCACCTTCAATCTTCCCTCCACTAACTCTCTAAATCGAGTTGCATCCTCCGCGCTGTTGCCCTGCTTTCCTGTGATGACCCTCAAGGGACAGCCTCTCCCCCAGACCTTATCCCCTCCTGTCCTCTCAAGGAGCCATGGCTCCAGGGACCTGTCTTTCCTGAAATGCCAGCCTCAACAACGAACGGAACCTTCTAATATACGGGAACCACAACTTACTGTTTTTCGAACAAAACAAAACAAAAGCCAACACACTCCATCTCCTCCAGGTCCTGCCCTATTTCTCCACTCCCTTCTCTGAAAAGCTCCTTAAAATTTTGTCCACAGCTGTTCCTTCCATTTCCTCACTCTCTCCTTTTCCCCTGGAGTTCATAATTGTTCTGTGATTATTTTTGGTCCTGTGATGATTAGTTTTCTAAATTCTCCTTACAGATTAATTTCAAACTCATCTCCAAGGTTGGACTTCTCCTCTCAGTGTATTCAGATAATCGGGGTGCCTTGTGGGTGAGCCTCTGTTGGAGCTTCTGGACTGGTTCAATCTGGGCTGGTGTCTCTGTTTGTGGTCTGCAGTCCTTGGCCTGGGATCTCCCTTTAGCATCTCACTCAGTGGGTCCCTTCATCTGTCTCCTGTCTTGGACCATGGTTTCTCATTTCCAGAGCTGCGTCTTTCCTAGTTTACACCTTCTAGAGTAGATTCTGTAAGCACTACCCAGAGACAAATGCTTAGAGAATCAATTTTTTTGAGATTTTTTTAGCATTCACAAGTCATAGTTGAGTATGGGCTCTATCTTAGAAATATCTTTGTTTGTTTTGTTTTGTGTTGAGGGTAGTAAAGGGATTTAATCCATTGTTTCCTGGCTTTCAGAGGCATTGTGAAGAAGTCTGAAGTCCTCTGGTCATTGATCTTCTATATACAACCTCTTTCTAGTTTCCTTTTTTCCTTTGGAAGTTTGGTGAGTCCTCTCTTTGCTGAAATTTCACAACAGAATTCTTTGGTATAAGTCTACTTGCATCTTTACTGTGGCTTTCATTGTGTTCTTTTGCTCTAGAAATCCTCCTATTCCCAGAGAGATTATTGAAATACTCTGTTAACATTTATTTACCCTGCATTCTTTTCCTTTTGCCTGGTATTATTATTTTTAAAAAATTTCTTTTATTGAAGTATAGTTGATTTACAATATTGTATTAATTTCTGCTGTACAGCAAAGTGATTCTGTTATACATATTATATATATATATATATCATGCTTTTTCATATTCTTTTCCATTATGGTTTATTAATTTCCTGGTATACTTATTAACTACACTTGAGCACCACACCCTAAACTGGATCTCCAGCTTTTTGTTTAATCCTCTTTTCCCCTTCTTCTGTTCAGCTGCTCTTTTTTTGGTGAATTTCTTCAACATAACTTCCAAACATTCTCTCCATTATCTATTTTATATCATGATTTTAATTCCCAAGTGCCCTTTTCTTGGTCTCTGAATATTTCATATGTATAAATATCACATATTCTTGGTTCATAGATGCACATTTTTTAATCCCTGAGGATACTGATGATTTGTTTTTGTTTGTTTAATGTTTGTGAGTTTCCCTCTTCCTTCATAACCTCTGCTTCTTGCAAGTGGCTTTCCTTTTTTGTCGTTGATTTTATTTTTTTTTCTCCTTTTTTCTGGCCATTTATTTTTGCTTGGGTCTCTATTATTTTCGTGTTAGAGGCTTTTCTCAGATGTCTGGTGATTGTTGTCTGATCATTGTTAAATAAATTATTAGCCAAATGATTTTAGATTCTGTTTTCTTGGAATGGTAGTTTCCCCCATCCACTTGCTCCGAAGCTCCTAAAAGTGTGCTGCCGTTCTTGCCTTTCACATTATCCTTTTTTTTAAGAAGTAATAATTGACATATAACTTTATATTAGTTTTAGGTGTACAACACAGAGATTCGGTATTTGTATATATTGTGAAATGAATGCCACAATACGTCTAGTTAACATCCATCACCACACACAGCTACAAATTGTTTTTCTTGTGATGAGGACTTATAAGATCCATTCTCTTAGCAACTTTCAAATATGCAGTACAGTATTCTTAACTGTAGTCACTATGCTGTATGTTACAACTTCAGGACTTATTTTATAACTGGAAGTTTGTATCTTTTGACCCTTTCACCCATTTTGTTCAGCCACTTCACCCCCCAGAAACCATCAATCTATTCTTTGTATAATATATATGAGTCCATTTTTTTTCTTTTTTTAAAGATACCACATATAAGTTACATTATTCCTTTAATTATGGGTTTGTGCCTAATAAAATCCCTTTACAGGTGTATAATTTGTTTCTGATGGGAGGAGAGGTAGAAGTCTGTGTCCTTTCCCACCGTCACCTGGAAGGCTCCTTCACTCGTCCCCTGAAATGGCTCTTCCCCAATTCACTGAGTTTCCATACTGCCACATCCAGTGGACACCTCTCCTTTCACCAGCTTCTAGAGCGTAGCCCCTCCCTTCTTCTTGAAACAAATTCCTCTAGAGATCACTCAGCTATGACTGTCTGGTCATCACCACCCTAGTCACTGTGGCCACCTATCCCGCTCACCAAGTCCAAGTGCTTTCACGTATGGCAGCACCCCAGCCCAGGGGCCAGCCTCAGATCTGGACGTTCATGTCACTGTAACAGAACCTCCCCCCTCCCCTCCTGCCACCAACCCTGCCATTGTCTAGTGGTGATTTTCAGCTGGGGAGAGGGAAACCCCAGTGTCCTGAGACTGTTGCTGGCAGTCAACCCACACAATGGAGTGGGACCCGCAGCCATGCCCCACACTGGCTGGCTCTGAGCTAAGCATCAGAACCAAATCTTAAACAATATTCTCAGGAGATCGCTGTTGTGTTTCTGGCTTTGCTGTCAGAAAGCAATGATAGCTTGGCGCATATTTTTAGCAAAACCTGCTGTTTTTTTTACAAACTCCAATAAATACTTTTATGTGCCCTAATAAACTGCTGTAGCGATGTATCAGGAACGAACACGATTATTTCTCCTGGAAAGTCAGGGGACCAGCCAGTCTGCAACAGGCCTCCCATTCACGAAGAGTCCTCAGTGGTTTCCCATCGTACCGGGAGGATCTTAACATCAGTTGTTGGCCACCAGGACCTTGTGCTTCTCACGTACAAGAAATATGCGCCCTGGCTCTTGACCATCCTAACAATTTAGCTTTTCCAATTTGGAGAGTATTCTCTTTGGGGGCGAAGACTGAACACCTTTTCAGTCTTTTGCTTTCTCTCTGTCACGTGTCACACATCTTTTCCAAAGTGGTCTCGCCACGAACCTAGTGACAACAAAAAGAAAGTCTGCTTAGTTCTTCTAGCATAAAAGCTGTCATAAAAGACAGGCCTCCTGTTTCCTGCAATATTTTCCTAGGTCCATGTCGCCCCATGGTTAAAGTAAATTCAGTGGAAACTCTGTTTATATACACTGGTGATTAAAAATATGTCCCCCTACCCGTTCTTCCTCAGTTTGGATTTTATCCATTTTGGATATTTTTTAAAGCTTCTTATTGATCTCATGAGGTTATTAGACCATTTTCAAGGAGGAAGGACCATTCTCCAAGAAGATAATCATATCGTGACAAAGTCACCATTCTCAGAAGTGGCAGAGCAGGAATTCAAATCCAGATGTGTGTGTGTCTCCAGCCCGTACATGCTTGTAGATACTGAGAATGAGAAATGAGATACACTTTTTCTGTCTTCCTTCTGGGCGTGGCCTTGGACAGTGGGGTTCCTATACCTGGTGGAGTTTGAGAACCACTGCCCTGAAGCTTCTCAGGCCATCTGAAAGCAGAGGGTCTGGTGTAAGAGGAGAACATGACTGCTCCACGGATCTCAATGTGAAATGGAGGTGCAACTTGCCACCCAAGAAAGAAGGGCAGGCCCGAGGAGGCCCTGGTCTTTGATAGGAATGAGTGACCACAGCTTCAGCCAGCAAACGTGACTTGGTGTCAGAAATGAATGTCCAGGGCTTCCCTGGTGGCGCAGCGGTTGAGAATCCGCCTGCCGATGCAGGGGACACGGGTTCGTGCCCCGGTCCGGGAAGATCCCACATGCCGCAGAGCAGCTGGGCCCGTGAGCCATGGCCGCTGAGCCTGTGCGTCCAGAGCCTGCGCTCCGCAATGGGAGAGGCCACAACAGTGAGAGGCCCGCGTACCACAAAAAAAAAAAAAAAAAAAAAAAAGAAATGAATGTCCACGGGGACCCTAGTCCAGCAGGATGGAGTAAAGGAGACATAGAACCAGAAAACAATAAGGCAACCTTGAGGGGACAGTGTCGCTGGGTCCTGGAACACAAAGTATCGATGGATATTTTGGAGACTCGTAAGCAGAAATCTCCACATCCACCAGGGCCCTGTTGTGTCCACATCGAAAGAGCCTGCTGGAGGGTGTATCAGGTGCCTTTCATTGCTCTCCCTCCCACGTGTTCTCCGGCCACACAGATGCCCATGGAGCAGAGAATTCTCCTTCTCAAGGGAGAGAACACTGTTGTTCTGCAGGTTCCTTGGTGCAAGGACACAGGCCTCTGGGACCCACTGGCAGGAGAGGAGGCACAGTGGCTGGGGTGTTTGTTTCTGAGGAACCCCCAGATTAAAGTTAACGGGGAGTGGAACTTCTGAAAAAAGAGACTTAAAAAAAAGGCCACATCATGAATTTTCCATGAAAAATATTTTGATGAAGAAGCCAAACTGAGTGGAAAAAAAAGAACGGTGTCCTTAATGACCTGGAAGTAACTGTAATAAAAGGCCTTGCCTCGGACTCTCTGTGTGTGCACGTGTGTATGTGCATGCGTGCCTGAGTATGTGTATGTGTGTGCACGTATACACACGTACACCCGGGCGTCATCTCCCCCCAGCGGCGCGGTTCAGGTGGCCCCATGCAGTGTGGGAAGATCAGGGCTGGCGGAGCATATGGTCCTACAAGGAGAGGGGGGCCAGGCTGGGGCACAAGCTTGCCCTGCGCCCTGTGGTTAGAGGCACGTGTCATCATCGTGAACCGAGTACCATTAATCCCATTTTGTAAAAAATACCCTCAGAATCATTGCATGTTAATCTTCTGGTTATGCTTGTCTCTGTAGGTATAATATGTTATTTTCTTGTTTAGGAAGGATTTGCCCGGATCTATGGCAAATCACTCTACATTTTGACATTTGAAACCAAACATCCCCAGGTCTACTGTGAAAACAGATGTCCTGAGACATTCAGCAGAGCTGGGCTTGAAATAAGAGGATCTTTACAAAGAGATCAGTCAGCACGACACTCTTCTCTGAAGACACTGTTTCTGAAGCCATTCTTTTAAAATACTGTCTGATCTCACTCCCCCACTTAACGTTATAGAATGGATATAATATTTATACAGGACAGGCCCACAAGAGTCATTCTTTTCTCTTTCTCTGAAGTGACATTGTATACATGAGCTAATCTAAGTGGGGACTGGCCATCCATTTCATGTGGACGGCTGAAGCATCTGATGCCAAAATTCCATTACTGCCATTTATTACTGACATAGATAACATTTTCTTACACAGTCAGAAAAGCACTTTCCAAAACAAACTCAGTGGGGTTTATGAATTGCTTTCAAATAAGTAACTGATTTTTTTAAAAAAAGAAAATTAGAAAATCTCTCTGCACTGCCTATTTTGGAGTAAAAGGAATGCTTTTTCTTAGATTTTAGAAGTATATTAAAGTAATAATAATCTGATAGTTCTAATTAACTAGAGTTCAATTCTTTCAAAGATGAGTACTGCTTTCCTGATGAAAGAAATATGCTGGTTTTTTGGAAATAGGATTATGCGTTATTTAAATTTTAGAAAGAAAAAAATGAAATATGGAATTTAGCAATATCTCTTGCAAATATGATGTAAATGCCAGAAATCTTTATAACACTTTTTTATACTAAGGATGCTATTTCACATGACATTACTTGTGTTATAAAAACATTTTGTATCATACACAAGATAAAATTCTGTAGTTTACTCATGTTTTATACTAAATGTACACAAAGCATCCTACATTATAAAAATAGTCTATCTTGATTAGGAACTAATCAATGCTTTGTGTAAATTTAAAAATAATTCAGAAGGAAAAGCAAAAAATAATTTCATTATGAACAAATTAAAAACAGGATAACATAAAATTATAGTGTCATTTGACAATAAAAATAAGAATTTATGCATAGGGGAATTTGTGTACAACTTTTCTTGAAGGAAATTGGAGTGTTTATAAATTATATTTTATAAATTAAAAAGTTGCACCAACTTGATATGTTAAGTAAGAAGGAAAAAAAACTCACTGTATTAATATTTTGCATTCTTACTGACTTTTTTAATGCATGTGTAAATGACTTCTAATCCCTGGGTCAATTTCTGAAACATGATCGCTGATATTTCACTTTATGGTCAAAAAGCATTTGTACAAAGATCTATCCTTGCGTTACAGCCTAGGCAACAAATGGGAGTTAAATAACTCAAGAGTAGGGTCAGAGCAAAGTCAGTCACTGAATTATTTTTTCTCTAAGTGCTCCTTAAACTATTTTTCTTACATTATCCATCATTTCTAATCAAACTCTCACTGCACAAGTGTACGTCATTCAAACACCAAACTGTTATAATTTACCCATAGTTCATTTCTACCAAGTTCTCTCTGTGACGTTTACCACAGATTATATCTATACCTATATATCTATATCTATAACTATATATTTATCTATGTACCTACACCTATACCTATTTTTACACCTATTTATATTTAAAAGGGTGTTCACTGTAGTACAATTTATACTGACAAATATTAAATACTGTAATCTTTTTAAAGCAGTGGATTTATTAAGGATTTTATAATGCAATAATAATCAAACAATGGTATATTATATAGCCATTGTTTTAAGCCAAATTAACATGGGAAACTGATGATATACCATTAAATAAAAATAAAGTAGAAAACCAAACTGTGATACAGTACAGATAGAATCTTCTTTAAAATACATCCAAGTATGTATCTGTATGTTTTTAGAAATAGATATAAAAATTGAAAGGAATATATCTAAATATGAACAGTAGTTATGGTAAAAAATTATGGGTAACTTTTTTCATCTTTGTACTATTTCCTTTCTTCTCACATTTTTCTATAGTAAATCTTTCATTCTTACAATCAGAACAATATTAGAATATCATCTTAGGTGACAGTAAAACTCAGAAAGTAATGGGAAAGTCTGGCTTTAATTGTGCCTTACTGTATCAGGGCCTTCCTGGACATAGTTCTGTTTGGGATCCTGTGCCCTGGATAGTGGCATTTGGGCCTTTATCAACGTTGGCCCATGTCAGAAGTGAGCCTTCCCAATACCGTTATGTAGGAAGTGACATCAAATAAACTTGACCCCCAGAGGGCCAGTCTGTATTAGGCTCTGTTCAGGCCTGTCTCTGCCCTTTCATATGCATTTATGCTCTTCAAAAATATAGTCTAGGGCTTCCCTGGTGGCGCAGTGGATGAGAGTCCGCCTGCCGATGCAGGGGATGCAGGTTCGTGCCCCGGTCCGGGAAGATCCCACATGCCGCGGAGCGGCTGGGCCCGTGAGCCATGGCCGCTGAGCCTGCGCGTCTGAAGCCTGTGCTCCGCAACCGGAGAGGCCACAACAGTGAGAAGCCCGCATACCGCAAAAAAAAAAAAAAAAAAAAAAAAAAAAAAAATATATATATATATATATATATATATATATATATATATATATATAGTCTAAATATTCATTTTCCAGTTATAAATTAAAGCACAATTTACTCTGCAATTTACGGAAGGACTTGAGGTCAAATCCCTTTACTTTGCCAATTCAGATACCAGAACCTAAAGAAATTCAATACCCTTATGCTAGTGTAACTCAAGTTCTGTCTTTTTTTTTTTTTTAATCTTGAATGTTTCCTCTTTGCTTACCTTAAATCTTGCCTGTCTTCTCTGCTTCTGTACAAATCCATGACAATTCAATAGAGAATATATGTACATAAACTGTAAGACACATAGATATATAGATATACTCTGTGTGTCATGCTGGAACTCATGTCTTTTGAAGTCCCATACATCTGCCAGGACACATAGCTGATTAGGTCAGGCTCAGAAAACTTAGACGCTGTCCTGTAGAAATGCATCTCTTCCTTCACTGGGTCCCCCTTGGAGTATTGCATAAAGCCAGCGTCTAAGTGGATGGGAGGAAAGAATTAGCAACCAGAGACCTTAATCTTCTGATATGTTTCTGAGTTAATCTTGTTTCTCCTGAACCCCAGTAAAATGAGGAAACAGCTCAGGTACAGGGGCAGCCTTGTAGGCTCTCAGGCCTGGACCAGAGAGCATCTGGCCATGAGGAAGGCAGACCCACAAACTGCATCCAGTGAGGATTTTATTGACTCCAGGTTAGATATAAGTTTGACAAGATACTATGAGTGGCATGCTTTAATTCTCAGGCGAACTGGAACGTACAATGGCCAAACAGTCTCTCCCCGCTCGGACTGGCACGCTAGCCAGACCCATCACAACAGGACGTCCATAGCAACGGGAAGCGGGGTTCATTCCACTTGCTCCCTCAAATTAGTACCATTTTAATTTGGCTTTCGTTCTTTGGAGCTGTTGTGTAAGAGTCTATTGGGAGTGTTGAATTAGAACCAGATGGGTTTTTCAGCTCAACTCTCCTCCCTTTCCTGTTATTCTGCGAAAACAATCCCAGATCATGGGCGTGGCCGAGAGGAGACCATTTCAGTGCTCAGCGAGGACTGCTTTGTCCGATTCTCATCTTGTGCAGAAAATCCACGATCTACAAGATAATTTTTCTGATGAACTAGTAATGGTTTTCTTTTAAGTATTGCCACCTAAAGAAATTCAGTAGCTTCTTCCATATTTTCTTTCCGTTCTTGTTTTGAGTTTTCCTGACTTTGTAAAAAGCTACGGTGTTATCTTCTGGACTTGTTGAGCAAATGGTTTCCCAAGCAGGATGTAAGAAGCTTTATCAAGCTAAATAACTTTTTAAAGTTATTGGTTAGTGAAAATATTGCTGAATCACCAGGAACATTTCTATAATAATTTCATCTAGAGAATTTTTGCAATTTGAGTCATTTGTATTTTGCTTCTGAGATTTCAGTCAATGCCTAAAATCCAACATTCTCTTCCTATTCCACTTCAATAACATTTTAATGATTCAAAGACTTTACACTTTTTGATTAAAAAGGAAGCAACTTATCACATTGAGATATTTCACAATGATGGTCTTCATTCCTATGCATATGTAGATTTATCTTTCTCCTAGGTAATTAATATATTAATAATATATTTTATATATAAATTTGTTTGGCTTTTTTCTTGTTCTCGCTCTCTTTTACCCACTAAATAAATGAATTAGGATATGTCACCTCTGTGTGCATAAGCAACTCTACTGCTGAAGTTAACTGGGGAATTAAAGACAATTATACAGCATCCAGAACGCTGTCCTGCCCTCTCCCCGCCAATCACACCAGATCACATGGTTAGGGGATTGCAGAACAGTTGTAAATTCCTGATTATACTGTAAGAATTTCCAAATCAAATTCCACTGAAAGCTTGTGACAGTATTAACCACAGCCACAGAGCTGAACCCGGGTTGGGAGCTTGGAGTTTTTCCAAATAAAAGCGTTTCTGTCATTCATTATCTGAGTATATATGCTATATGTACTCCGGTCAACATCTATTGACTGAATGAAGTTATCCAGTTTAGTTACTCAGACTAGGAAGTCTTTTCATGATTTTTAAGGAATGGGGCTGTAGAATAGCTATGCTCTGCTACCCGGAAGAAAACGGTGCGACTGCGTTGCACACGAGCAAGGAGGCTGCTGGTTGACCATTCACAGCGATCCTGGGTTTGGCTTCTCTCGATGTAGGTGACCCTGGAATGAAGAAAGTGGTCTCCAACTCTGAACCCCGTGCTCTTTCTGAGGTGAAACCTGGCCTCCTAAGGACACAACCTTGAAGGTTTATTTGCAAACACCCATGTGTACGTGCCAAAGTAAACCCTAGTAATTGCTTCTTTGCGAACACAGACTAAGTCTCTTGATAATTTAGGGAGTTGACTGGACAGAGCCATTTCACTTTGTCTCGTTTTGCTGTCTAATCATTTCGCAAACAGGCTAGAACTTTTCAAACTGCTGCCTTAAGCCACAATCAATAGATGATACCCATACTGACCTCTTGAAAAAAAATGGAATAGGGTGTTTGCCTCCAGCCTAGCAAAGAAAAGGTGTGTTTTATTACCTCTGGGCTGCATTCTTTGGCAAAGAAGCTACACCACAGTATAACTGTGGTGTAAGAGTATAACAAAGAGACTAAAATTCTGGTGAGGCCAAATACCACGCAGAGTAACTCTCAGTAAGACTTGTTGATTTCTTTCCTAATAGCTCTTTATTTCTCAGTCCAATACTTCTGCAGAGTCATAATTCTACCACCAAATCTCCCTCATTACCAGGTTCTCTTTTCTCCCCAGTGATGGAAGATGGATGCTCCATTGCTGCCTTTTTGGTCTAACATGTATGCCAGTGTGTACAACCGTATGCCTTTAAAGGCTACTTTGGGGGGACAACCCAGGGTGAGCATGGCTTCAGGCCCAAATTGATGGAATCTGTGATTCTTGAGAAAAACAGGATTGAATTTCTTGATAGTTTTTCTTGCCGAATTTCTGATAGGATTTTGAGCAAAGAAAAAGATCTAAAACTGTGCTAGCTCCCAGCATCTGAATAGTTCACCGAACAAAAGGGCATTTGTTTATGACATATCTCTTTACAAAATTTTCCCCCCGGTGATCTTTCCTAGTTCCAATCCATCTCAAGTCCTGCCTGCCTGACTGCTGTCCATATTTCCTTTAAAAATAGAGCTGCAGTTTAGTTCTTTTAGAATTTTTTAAAAATTTTAATGGAGAGAATAGAATTTCCTCTTTCATGATGGCACCATAGGACTCTACCTCTAGAAAGCTGCAAAAATAAACTTTGAAGCTCCTTCTGTGGTGACCACATGCGGGTCCCCATCTCTACCACACACACCCCAGCTCTCCGTACCATGTGCACCTTTAGTGTCAGAGACTCAGCATGTGACTAGGGATGAAAACTCATCTCTGCTAAGTCAGAGGAAACCGAAAAGGTCTGGTTACAATGGCATGTTTTCAGTATTTGCTTTTTGGAAGATTATGATTTCATTTAACCAAACACCCATGAGCATATGTGATCCAGCCGTGCCCCCAAGAGCTATGTGATAATGAAAGGACCAAACAAAGACGAACACAGAGTAGACTGTGAAATCTTCTCACAGATTTCAGAGGCAAAGAGAGGGGACTTATGAGCTGCAAGATCTTCAACTGTTAGCTATTTAGACGTGAAATATCCCCAATTGGTTGTGAATTTGTTTAGCAAACTGTGGGTTCAACTTCTACTTTAAAACTAGATTATAGTAGATTTTTCAGATTTAACACCTCTAAGATGTAAAAGATAGGGTCATGTTTAATCAGTAATTTTTTCAATTCCAGACCACATCTCTCATATTGTTTCAACTGCACAAGAATTGGTCTTTTTGAAAACAATTCTTTGGTTTAGCTACAGCTCAAGAAGGTACCTTTCTTTATTTCACTCATCCTAATGCTCTCAAAAGTGTGTTTTTTTTCAACCTGGACTTCTGCCTTTCTTTTTCTTACTTTGCCTTTGAGGTTAAGCATTCATTAACAAGCCCAGTGTGCAAACACTGATTTCTGTTAAGGGATTGCATCCTTATTGATTGTCCTGTTGTCTCTGCTTATATTATTTCCTTGCAATATCACTGTGAATTACTTGATCAAACAAACCTTGCTTCTAACTCTTTGGATGGTCCAAAGCATTGAGTATAAGTAGCTTCTGAATTCCTCAAGCAGGGAAGAGAAAGTTTTCTTTTATTGAAAGGGCACCCCTCCCATTAATTTTTTTTTTTTTTTTTTTTTTTAAATTTTTGTGGTACGTGGGCCTCTCACTGTTGTGGCCTCTCCCGTTGCGGAGCACAGGCTCCGGACGCGCAGGCTCAGCGGCCATGGCTCACGGGCCCAGCCGCTCCACGGCATGTGGGATCTTCCCGGACCGGGGCACGAACCCGTGTCTCCTGCATCAGCAGGCGGACTCTCAACCACTGCGCCACCAGGGAAGCCCTAATATTTTGATGAAATGAAAAAAAGTTGCCTGGAGGTGGGCTCCTAGGAGCAGCAGAGCAATGTAAGGTCAGTATGAGGCTTATTTGTATTGGAATTTTATTTGTGAGTATCTTCATGTACATTTCTTTTGTGATGACTGGACCTCACAAAAGATGTTCACAAGAGCTCCTCAGTGGAGGAACTCTTACGCAAAGGCACAAAGAAAGACGGGCAGGGCCATTTTGCTAAAGGGCAACCATGATCCCCGTGCATCTGAAATGTATGGTAGACAGGACAAAGGACCCAGTGGGAGTACGTGGCTGGAAAAGCAGCTGGAATCACACTGAGGAGCTGTTACAGAAAGCTGAGAGATTACTTTATTTTTTTTTTTTTTCAGCCAGAAACCACCAAGAGAGCTTCCTGGCAGTGATCCACCCAGGAGTGGAATTCTACCCAAGGGTGGTTAATTTGAGCTGCAATCTTATGAGCATAACCTTTATTTGGTTGGGAAACCGTCAAGGATCTGGGTACTCAGGTCCTAAGACTGTCAGTCCCTTCCTTTGACTGAGGGTCCTGAGGACTCTCAAGTCTTTTTCTCCGGCTCCTGGGGTCATCTGTCCACCTCAGTGGGTTTTGCTTTAGCTGCCCCTTTCTTTTGCCTGTTTCATTATGCCCACCTCAGCCGGGTGCCTCAGCTCCCGAAATGGAGGGGCAAGATATTTCTCCCAGTGTTTTTCGCTCATTCCTTCATTCTTTCTTTCATTCATTCACTGCACAGCACGCTTAGCCAGGCATCAGGCCAGGTACTGCAAAGATCAGCAAAGGTAAATAAGGTTCCTTCCTCCATAGAACTTGCTGTCTGAGGGGAAGTGAGACAGCACTTCCCCTGCAGGGATGCAGCTGCATCTCTGAGCGTGCCAAGGAGAAGCAGACAGGCCTCACCCACACTGTTCAGCTGGTAATAATGAAAGATGCTGTGAGGAAGAGGTCCAGGTGCTTGAAACCAGTGCCTCTCAACCCTTACTGTGCACGTAGTTCTCTGGGGGTGCTTGCTGGAACACAGATTCTGACTCGGTCAGTCTGGGATGGGGTCTGAGAGTCTGCATCTCTAACAAGCCCCCAGACCACACTTGGAGGAACCAGGGCTCACGGTATGTGACCAGGAGCCCTCGCATGGGCTGAAGGGCTCAGAGAAGATACCCTGTGAGTGTGATGTTTAGGCTGATACTGCAGTGGGGAAAATAGGGCTCCAGTGAGGGCTGTTGATGTGCAGGGTGGTGGATGGAGAACTCTTGAGGAAAAAAAAAATGACATGTTCACAGAGGGGAAAAAAGAGGAGAAAAGATGCACATTAGGGCCCATAGAGTAAATTTCCTAGGCTTGGTGTGATGCCATCCCAAGCCCCAAAGCATTCTGTGAACCTCAAAATGGAATGCTGAGATGCAGCATGTTTTCTTTGATTCTCTGAAATTCAACCCGAGTTTCTTCCTCATTGTTAATTCTCTTCTTTTCTTTTCCACTAAGCTTGGGCAAAAGGATATTTTATGTAATTAGCAGCAGGAAACCGAGACCACGTTGCCCATTCCATACTCTGGGTTTTGTTATTGCAAAGGAAAAACCTGCAGCTTTTTCCTTCCCATGTAGGTAAAACCCGGCTCTTCCAATGTGTCTTTCTTTGCTGAGGCTCCTTTACTCTTCACACAGAACACTCACAACACTTCTGATATTTCTGGTCACCAAATGTGTATGTGAAGGCTTCCCTCCACACCAGCTGGGTGTCAGACCAGTTCTGACACCTTTTATCTGGAGATAATGTCAGATCCCCCAGGTTAAGGGCTCAGTCCCACAGGACTATCCCCACCACACACACACACACACACACACACACACACACACACACACACACACACACACACTCTTCAGACGCCACTTGCTAGTCCATGTTGTCCACTGTCTTTCTGGCTATAGATCGGAGGTTCCAACGACACCCTCCCCGGATGTGACTAATTTGCTAGAGTGGCTCACAGAACTCAGGGAAGCACCTATACTTACCAGTTCATTAAAGAACATGGTAAAGGATACGGATGAACATCCAGATGGAAGGGATACACAGGGGTGTGTGGGAAGGGGTGGGGCTCCCATGCTCTCCAGGTGCCACCCTCCCAGCACCTGCACATGTTCACCCAACTTGGGAGCTCTCTGAACTCCTTACTTTGGGGATTTTATGGAGGTTTCATCACATAGGCACAATCCATCATTAACTCCATTTTCAGCCCTTCTCCCTTGTCGAGAGAATGGAGGCAGGGCTGGAAATTCCAAGCTTCTAAATCATAGCTCGGTCTTTCTGGTGACCAGCCCTCATCCAGGAACCCACCCAAAGTCACCTCATTAGAACAAAATACACTCCCATCACTGAGGAATTCCAAGGGTTTCAGGAGCCCTGTGTCAGGAACCAGGCACAGAGGCCAACACCCATTTTCCATGATCTCACAGTCACGTTCCAGGAGCGGGGGAGCTGGCGTCATAGCTTAATAATGGGATGAGGTGCGGAGGGCAGCAGGGTTCATGACTGTCCTGTTTCGTGTTCATATCACAGCCTCGGGCTTCCCTCCGGCCCCTCCGGCCTTAGCCATGAGCATCAATCCTAACGGCACGAGCCTACTGTGATCAGAGTCAGCTCATTTCATCTGTAACTTACCACCCTTTGGATTTTATAAAATGAATTTCCATTTGACAGCAGCCTGGACAGCATCATCAGCACTTTATTTTATTTGTAAACCTAAACTGCCAGTATGCATATTGCTGTCCACTTATTATGAATCATGGGCTTACTTCATTCCCTGAATATATTATTGTAGAGCTCCTTGTAAGCTAGAATCATGTTTTAAATCTTTTTATTTTGCTTGCTGGACACAAATAACGGGTCTTAAGAAATTAATTGGTTGGCAGTGTCAATGTGTACATTGCATTTAGTAAAATCCATATAGAGAGTAAAAACTCAGAAAATAAATAATATAGCTCGATTGCTATCACATCAGCAAGGAAAAAAGGTAGAGGCAAATATAATGAAAATGTTTTAGGCCTTTAAAAATTCAATTCCTGCTGCACGGCCAAAATGTTATGGGATTTAAGTAGCGGGGGTGAGTTTTCATTTTTCATAGACGTTTTAGCCCTATACTGATGCCTTTATTACCTCATGTCTGAATATGTAGCACTTTTAATTTTGGCAATGACGACAGGTTTTACAATAGCTGCAGGCTCCAGATTAAACACTGAAAATTCATTTGAGTTTTGCTATTGGAATGAGTTCAACCAAATGAGGTTTACCTTTGAATGCATGTGAAATGTCGGAGCAGTAATTTGTCATCATTGCTTCTCTTGGTTGTCACATTTGGACCACTTAAAGATACACTGTAAATATCAAATTCAGAAATGAATGGTGCGATGCAGAGTGTAATCGGCTGGGTTGGGGTGTGCTTTTTCTGGAATGGAATCAGGAGGCTTTGAGCTGAGGGCGTCAATGTGCTGAGCGAAGAGGTGGTTACAGCAGATAACAGTGCAGGCATTTTCCAGAGACCTGGGATTTGGAGCCACGTGGAAATCTAATTTAATGATTAACGTGCCTTCAGGCAGTGTCTATGCCTTTTAAATACCCCTTATCACATTACATGGTTCAACTTTTAAACAATTAACTTTCTACCTGCCTGTACTTAATAATACATAATTTGGAATGTAAATGCATTCCATCCTCATGTCAAAGCCGAGAGAGATATTATTTTTTTCTGTTCAACTGGTGAGGACATCGGTAGTAAGGCAATTTATAAAAGTTACTCGAGACTACATATAGCAGATGCATAGGTAGAACTAGATTCCAGAACCATTGCCACATTTTCTAGAAACCTGCCTGACTATGGCTCATGTCTAGCTCATCCCCCTGCTGTGTGGACACAGAGAGAACCAAGGGCTCCCATCCTACAAGGTTCGATTTGCAGAAACCCAGTGGCATTTGTGCCTGGTGGGCTGTGCACTGGCCGCCCTTCCAGAGGGAAAGTGAGGGAAAAGCCACGGGCACTGAACTGTGCTCTCTGACCCCCGAGCTCCTCCCACCACAGAAAGACTGTCCCCAACATGAACATCGCGCCTCCCCCGCCCCTCAGAGACCGCAGCATGATTTCACAGCCGGCTGGACGGTCCTTCACTGCATCCCGATGAAAATGGACCAATTCCTCGACAACCCAGGTTGTGCTCTAGCGTAATGACCAGCCTGTCACACACGCATCGATCAGCACTTCTGAGAACCACACTTTTGTGGAATATGTGTCAACCTTGTCGGTGCAGGCAGAATTCTCAGCCTCCAGGAACGGAGAACAAAGAGGGGCAGCAAGTCCCACTAGGGCAATGCTGGCACACTGCACATCAGTTTCCACTGCCAAACGGAAACGGTGCTCTCCAAAACCGAAAAACGTAACAGGAACATTCTCACGTAACGGTTAATTTTCATGAATTAATTAAAAAAAAAAAAA
The DNA here is from genome assembly GCF_026419965.1 of Kogia breviceps. Taxonomy (NCBI): domain Eukaryota; kingdom Metazoa; phylum Chordata; class Mammalia; order Artiodactyla; family Physeteridae; genus Kogia; species Kogia breviceps. Next base: position 162,015,546 of record NC_081312.1, read on the forward strand.
AAAAAAAGAGCAATTGGTGAAAACCAATGAAAAGGACCCAGACCCATAAAGCTGCTGCAATCATGGCCACAAAGAGCACTTTCAAATCGTCAAAGAACATTAGAATTAATGCCCAATTAATTCTCATCACATTCACACAAGGTAGGTTTTATAAAGATGCAAAGCAGAGAAATTAAGAGACACGCCCAAGACATGCCCGGGAATCATCGTGCAAGTCTCAACCTCTCTAAATCCCAGGCATAGGTGTGCATGCCCCTCCTGAGCTTGGGAGAAGATGAAAGCCCATTAAAGGTGATTACAACACGAATACCTGATGTTTCAGATATTTGTCATAAACTCGCAAATAAAATCCGTCACCCATAAAGAGGGGTTATTGCAGTAAGCCTCTGACAATGATCTGTTTGCCTCGGGTGATGCTAGATAGCATGCCTTTGACACTCTGGGTTTTTAGCAGCTTGTGAAATACAATAACCTTCCTCCAGTGAACGGACGGGAGTGTGATTATTTATACACATGCAAGTTTAGGCCCAAAGCAGGAAGGCAGCCCACCTGCTAAGGATGTCAGACTCAGGTGGGTCTTCCTGACGGCCAGGCATTCAGTGCTTGCTGGCAGTCCGTTAAGGGTACTGAGGGTGGCAAGGGTGAGCCGTCTTTATCAATGGATTATGAGGCAGAAAAGGGTGGCACTTCTTTATTGGCATTTGCCAGTTTCAGAGAAACTCAGAGAAAGCAGGGTGTTTTATGAAACCACAAAGGAGAGAAGGTGACTGGAACGAGGTAGTTTGTTAGGAGGAACATAGGTGGGAGTCTTTAAGGATCACCAGGAAAGGCCATCCATACCTGCCTCCACACCCCACATCCCCCACCCGGCTCGTGGCAGGAGGGCATATGGTGCCTGTTGCTTTCCTGGCCCTCGGCCAGAACAGGAGCCCTAAAGCCCCATCTTTCAGGATTTGAAATTTCCTGCTGGTGTGCCAGCCACTTTATTGCTGTGTTTCTAAAAGGCAGAATTCGAACAAAACCAACTGAGTGACTCCCCATCTTCCCTCCTTTTATATCAAGGTGACTAGAGAGGGACCGTAAAGTTGGGGCTGTCACAGTCGGTTCTGCCTCGCTTGTCCTGCCCGAACCATTCCACCCTCTAAACTGGTGAAACCCCCGAACTGCCATAGACGCTGCTGCTCCCGGGCTTTGGGGAGAAAGTGGGCACAGTGCCCAGGGGGCCGGAACGCTGCCTCCTTGAGTAGAAGAGATATTTCAGTTTTGTCGTAGTTCGTTCAAGCTGCAATAACAGAACACGGTACACTGGGTGGCTTATGAACAACAGACGTTTATTCTCAGATCAAGGCTCTGGTAGGTTCAGGATCTGCCAAAGACCCGATTCCTGGTTCACAGACGGCATCTTCTCTCTGTGTCCTTAAATGGAGGAAGGGGTGAGGGGCTCTCTGGGGTCTCCATTATACGGGCACTGATCCCACCATGGGAGCTCCATCCTCATGACCTCATCATCTCCTGACACCATCACTTTGGGGGTTAGGTTTCAACATGAACTTTTGGGGGACGTGAACGTTCAGACCATAGCAAGTTTCTCGTGGGTCCTGTAGATGCCATGGATAATAGCTAGAATGTAAGCTGTCATTCAGGCCCCTGACAGGGTGTGGGTAGACCATACCTGCTGGGCCGACTGGGGAGGTGGGAAAGATTCTGGAGAATTTCTCAGGGTAAAATGAGACAAAAATGCACATCTAAATAAAATAATACAGTAAAATAAGAGAGGGAGAGAGAGGAGAGCCAGCATTTGTACACACTTTAAGAAAAAAATGAACTTAACGCCTGCATGTAACTCAGCTGAGACTTAAACTTGCAGCAAACACCATTTATTCACAATGATTAAGATTTTGAAGGATGGCATATATTGTTCTGGGAACAGCTAGGGTGGCAAATTATGAAGCAGCTCTTAAAATCCAGGCCCTTTGCTGGAAGTTGGGATATAAAGTTGCTTGCAATAGAGGAGCGGGCACAGGAGAAGGGACGGCTTGGGAGCTTATGTGAGGAGGTCATGGGAACCATGTCCCCTTCCGTAACCCCAAGTCCGAGACGCCACATTTCCCTCTCCAGCTCTGTCTTTTCACTTGAACTCCAGCCACTGACGCAGTCAGTTCTGCTGTCACACGACATATGTGTCCTAATCCTTGCGGCACGTGTCAAATCGGGCAGGCAAAACACAAGGCTTCTGGGGCAATGGGGTGAGGCCCAACTCTCAAACGAGTCATCAGTGACGCATAAAGAAGCTAGAAAACTCATCAAATGTTAGCAGTTTTGCACAGGCTAAATGGCTGAGGATGCATGACTACAGTAAATCAGGAGCTTTATTCTGAAGACGACACGTCCTCTGCTTTTGGAAGTGGGTGTCTCGAGGCTGCAGCCACGACTTAAGGTGAGGTGGGGGGAGTGAAGTCCGCGCTGTATGCATCCTGGGTGGTTCAGTTCAGCTGCCTGCAGTTTTCCGAGATCGCATCCTGTTTTTGGTGGACAAAATTGTCCATAAGAAAACGTGAAATCTGAGAATTCCTGTTGTGCCCCAATTATTCCCTGATGTATCAATTGCACTGGAACAAACCTGCGTTCTCCAGACATTATTACTTGTTTCTGCCAACTCAAAATCTCCTTTGGTTGTTTAATAGCCCTTTGGGGTGTTGAAGATGCTAAACAGAGCTGATTCTCCCCAACCGCTTTCCTGTCCACCCACACGCGTGATCCTGCAGGCCATCACTACAGAGGAAAGATTACGATCGTTCACACAGTTCCTCAGCCTCAAACCTGCTGTTTGTTGGTCCACATTTTTCTCTTTCTCATTCCCTACATCCTCATACCGCATGTCAGCAAGTCTTGTTGGGCCCTCATTCAAAGTATTCTTTGAATACATTCCCCCAATAGATATGATCACATAGTACATACACTGTGTTTATATCCATTTGTGTTTGAATATATCCCCCAACCTCTTGTCAGGACTGTAGCTTCTCTCTGGCCATGTTCTCCTCGCAGCTGTCAGAGAGTTCTATTAAAACATGAACCAGAATATCCCATTCCCATGCAAAATTATCTCATGGTTTCACATACACTAAGAATAAAATCCAAATTCCTTTCAACAGCCTAAGGCGCCCAATGGGTCTGGCTCCTCCGCCTGCCTCTCTGACTTCACATTTTCTTGTGCTTTCATATTTTGAGAGGATATCAAGCTCATTCCCACCTCTGGACCTGGGGAATATTTTTCTCTGGATTGGCTGATATTTCCTTATATTTTCAGGTGTCTAGTTTTTTTTTTTTTTTTTTTCCAATTACTCAGAATTTGCTCTGTGAGAAGCAAGGGTGCTGAGCGCAAGCACATTGGAAAGATGCTAGATTCCAAGGATGAGAAGTCACACGACTTGAACGCAGAGATTTCCACAAAGCAAAGCTGTGAGTGAGATGAAAATCTCCCCATCACCATTTCTACCTCCAATTCCATCTCCATCTCAGCCCCATCCTTAGTTAACAATTCTGTGTGTGCCCAGTCCCATTCCACTGTCACAGCCAACTAACTTAATGACCCTTACTAAAAGCTCATAGGTTAATATCTCACCCTAGACACATATGTGGAAAGATAATGCCTTCCAATAGTCTGGCACATTCCACCCCATGAGGACACAGCAAGAAGATGCCTTCTCTGAACCAAGTGGGTTCTCACCAGACGTGGAGTCTGCTTGATCTTGGACCTCCAGCCTCCAGAACTGGGAGAAATACATGTCTACTGTTTGTAAGGCACCCAGTCTGTGGTACTTTGTTATCACAGCCCGAACAGCCCAAGACACAGCCTTATTTGTATCAAAAGCACTAAGTCTGGCTTCCACATGCAGGACAGCAGGAGCTCGGCTGTGACAAGGACAGATAAACAGAGCCTGCACCAACGTGCTACATGCCAAGAGGACGAGTGAGGATCTAGAGCAGCCTCAGCACCTCTGCCTGGTCAGGGTGTCAGGGCCAGCCAGGAGGCTGATGCTTTCCATGGAGCCTGTGTGGACGTCATCCTGAGTCACGCAGGAATCTGCTGACTGTGCTGTTACTTCCTGCATCTTCCCATCACAGCATCCAAACATAGCAGCATAACGGTGGAGTCAGAGGCAGCATGGACTCCTTGGCTTTCTTGGAAATCAGAGCCAACTGTTAACTGAATGAGGTAACAGCAGCCATAGTTTTTCAAGCACTCATATTTGCACAGTAGTTGCCCTCTGAGGATGTAGAATGTGGATGCATTTTAATGTGCCTCATGCGATGAGGGGTGGATTCTGTAGTCTAGGAAACGTGCCTGGGGTTTTACCCATCTTGAAGTGGTCCATCTCTGTATGTCCTCCCCGTTTTATAGATCAAATTCAGTCCACCTGGGTTGAGTAAATGCGTAGAAAACAAAGCCATACGGTGGTTTGTTAAAAATTTCCCCCCCTGGAAATTTGTCAAACCAGGTGTGCATAACGACTTGTATTAATCACAATTACTGACTTTTCCTGTAGACTCATTGTTAAATTCCTTGCTCTTCACAGGAATTGGGTAACTAGGTATTGTTTTCTTGTTCCTTTTCTCCAATCTGACTGTTTCCACTCCCACTGATATTTGCAGATGGATCCTTGCCGCCATAGAAAAAGCACTGTACTAGTACAAGAAAGCACATTCATCCCATTTCTGAATTTAGCTAACTGTGGGGCAATAAATAAGCAACTTGACTCTTCTGACTGTAATTCCTTCAACTGTGAAATAGAAAAAAAATGTGGAATAACATTCTTTCTAATTTCACTTGCAGCTCTGACATTCTGTGTGTTTTTTTTTTTTCTCTGCCTGTATGCCTAACACTTTACTATTTTAAAATTTCAATCATGATCATAATTCTCCTCTTTCCCAACTTCTCCTCACTCACCCTAAGTCAGATGAGCCAAAACAGGGGTACAGCCCTCCTCCAGTAATTTGAAAAGAGTTAACCAAACATGGAAGCATTACCTTGTGCTTCTGGGGATGCTTTCCCTCCTATTAGATTTTCTATTTTAAGATTGTTTGTCTAACTGTACTGGTGTAATAGACCTGTCATCCTAGAATTAACTTAAGCCTGGTGGGACCTATTTTATGTTTCAGCCTCTTATCTTTTTTGGTGAACTAACTGCATACTAATCATGACACATTGTTTCCCAGACCTTCCTATCCCCAGAACAGAATAAATCAGTTACAGCCATTTCCAAAGGAAACATCACCATTGACGGAACCGTCTTTGCTAAGCAGAAATGCTCACGGGCGTATTTTCACCGCATTTGTTGGCTCTTGGGTACATCAAATAATTATTTGTTTTAATAAAAGTTCAAGATATGCTTGTATAAGAAGTACTGTGAAGGAGGTATAGATGACAGATCATATAATCAGAATAGCACATAGTTTTAATGTCACTATTATGAAAATGATGCTTTACCTGTAATGAATCACAGTGGAGACACTCTTGGTGAAATACAAAGCTCTTTCTCATTCACCAGGTGTCAGTATTTCAATCCTTTAAGGAAAGTGTTCAATGCACATCATATTAGGCACCGCGTAGCCCATCAACCGAAGCCGGTGCGTGATAAAATGACACAGGGCAGACCAAGTGCCAAACCACTATTAACAACTCGTATCTGTATAACTGGATTCTGGGAATTTGCCTAGCAGCCCTCCACTCATTAAAAAAGAAAAACCCCAAAACTGACTTATTTCTTCAGTACCCCTTGAGTTGCCTTGCTCAACTTTCATTTAAAATTCTGAATTCCAGCTGGAGGACACTCAAGGAAATGAGCCTTTGGGATGAATACAATTAAAACATGAAGAGACGAAATTATACTACAAATTGCTGAATATTACAGGCTGACTATACAAAAAATTATGGCACAAATAAGCATAGCAGATTACCAAAAGACAGGAAAAGCACGCTTTTCTTGAATTTGCATTGTTCCTTGTACTTAAAATGCCCACGATTTAGACCTTGAGAACTTTACATTATCTTGATATAAAGTGATGAGGTTTGGGTCCTAATTTAGGATTGGTTTATACTGCATTGAGAAAATATGATTGGCTTTAAATGGAACTGTTACTGAAACAATACAGCGCAGTATCATTATAATCAGAGAGGCTCTCGTACTGAATGGGAGGACTCCTTGGTACAAGGCATCTATTGATTTTTTCTGTTAGGAATATTAAAGAGTTCTTGGCAAATTTTTGCTTAGAACACAGAAGTAATACTTCTTCAGAGAGTAGAGGGAGGGGGCAAGGGTATTTCCAGAACAGGAGGGGTCTGGACGCGACTTGAAACACGAATGGTGGGCTTGCCAGGTGATCAAGGAGAGGGCGGCTAGTCTAGACAAGAGGGAGTAGTTTGCACTAAGTCATGGGTGTGGGAAGCAGCAGTCTGGGTCCTGGAACTGAAAATAGTTTGATATTATCAGAGTACAAGGTGTAAGGGAGTGTGGAGATGAAATGGCAGGTACAGAATAATGGCCAGTCAGATCATACTTTTAAGGAATTTAGGTGGAGACAAGATAGAGCTTACTATCCTAGTGAGAGTCCACAGTCTTCTATTTCTAGATATACCTGCCGTTTATCAATATGGCAATCGATAATTGGAGTCCATAGTGATGTTCACTGACAGATCTGAGAATACTTTCCAGAAGGTTAAAGACAAGTGCTTGATTCCCCCACCTTTTGTGAATGTTTCCTGGTGACTTGATATTACTTTCGGGTGAAGACAACTTCCCCCGGTCTTTCCCTTGCATCGACCAGAAAAAAAGAGAGTTTAAGGCATTTGTATGTGTAGACCAGATGGCTGTATTGACATAGACAGGGAGTGGGCTTCACAGACTATTGGCTCTGAAGTCTTCACCATTATCACTGAAAGGATATAGATCAATCATTCGAAGTACCTTTATCAAATTTGGCCAGTGTTACCCAACATTTAACCGAATGAGTATAGTTAGTAGCTTTATATAGGGACACAGCCACTGAGTGATTCTGACATGCATTTTGCAACCAGTGGATCCTAGAAGGATCCACTTAAAATTAAGTGTCTACAGTGAATTCCTGTGGTCTTCCTTGTCAATTTTTGTTTGCATTGTAAAACTCAGGATGATTCTCTGTCACACCCTCTTAAAATAATCACTGCCCCTTTGCTTGGCTATGGACTAGAACTCTGCATCCTTGGGGGTCCATCAGTCTGTAAGCAAGAGGGGTCCCCATGTTGCTTCTCCAGGACTCAGGCCTCCGTCCCTTTGCCCCCTTGCATAAGTCAGGCATTCAGCTACCTACAGAGCCCTATAGTCCTGTCAGGCACCTCTGCTTTCCTAAGAGACTGTAAATCCAATTAAGGCACATGCTTCTACATTAAGCCAGGGCCAGAGAATAGCTGCATTCTGGGTATTTTCATGGACTCTAACCTGTAGCTGACTGATGCACATTATTTATTAAGAGGTTCACCTAAGAAAGATTCATTGAAAGAAATTCATGGAAAATGGCCTCAGGCATCTAGTCCATCCTGAAATCCAGGATACTCCATGTTAGACTGGGAGGGAGCCGCATTACAGGACAGGACCTTTCACCCTGCCGGTGGCTCTGCACCCCTGACCTCCACCCACAGCTTTTCCTATAAAACTGTGCTTTGGCATCCTGCCCTTGCCGTACCTTGAGGGGCAGGATGAAAATCCCTGCTGTGTTTCTGGGGAGCCTGTTCTTGTGAATAATGTTTTCTATATTGTGTGCTGTCCTTTCTAGGGAGACCAGTTGGGAAAATGTTCCAGTGAACTAGAAATAGATATGTCTCTCCTAAGTGAAAAATTTTCTTTTCCCTTATGTAATCTCCAAATCATTTGACTATCATGCTTCTTATTTGTCTTCATTACAATTTCTAGTCCAATCTGTGGCTCTCCAATATCACGGGCTGGACTTAGGCCATTATGGCATACATTTTATGTACTTCCTTCAACATTTTCTCTCCAAACCATATTTTCCATTGTCCAAATATCATCACTCACTTTAAAAAATAACATTTAATCCTTATATAATGCATATATCTTTATCTTAAATTTGCTACGCAACACTGCATTTGATTTAATTAATACATAAAATGTTATTTGTATACATACAAATAATATATAATAAATGATAGTATAAAATAATGAATTTATTTTATATTACTATATACTTGTGAATATTATTTAATTTTTATTATTGTATTATATTATTTTATTATTTATATATTAATAAGAATATATTCAGTGATATAATAAACTGCCAGTGATATTTGCTATGTAGAATGGTCTCACCATTGAAATTGAATTGAGACTTTTCTGAACCCACTTTTCTTTACTTATATGGATGACTGAGTTTAAGTTGAACAGAAAAAAGTTAACCAGACACCTAGCCGTAATGACTACTGACAAAACCACCCTATGTCATTCCTAAAATTCCAAATTAAGAGAAGATAAAACCAAATGATACAGGCTTAACATTTGAAAATGGAGATCATGGGAAAGGCTGCTGGTCATTTAAATATTTTTTCTGAGATGAAAGGAAGGAAGAAATAAAGGAAGGAAGGAAGGGAGGGAGGGAGGGAGGAGGAAGGCAGGCAGGAAAGATGGATATGGATGATAGATAGATATGTCAGGTAGATAGATTTGTATATATTTACTATATATTTTTCATTCTTCCGTGTCTGTTCCACCAATCAGAGAAAAGCAAATACTCCACAATTTTAAAGTCTTACATACACGATCACACGTGTTCAAATACATACTGCAATTTTGGGGAGCACCAAATTAAAGGTTGGGGGCCTAATCCAAAATGAAAGAAATGGAAATATATTAACTGTCTCAGACGGTGTTTTAGATGTCCTCCAAAGCTTAAGGCATAGAAATCATTATATAGTTTCATCCTAAAGTTTAGTTTAGACACCTAGAAACAACAGGGTGTGAAGTTTTGGGGTTCCATGTGTGTATCACATTGATGGCTCCCCATGCATCAAAAAATGGAGACTGCATTCAGAACAGTGAGAATACTGTGGACTCTGGTGGAATTCTCTTTCATGTCCCAGCTGACTCACTTCACTCACATCCATTCCCCCCCCCCCCCCTTAATAATCATCTGCAGTAAAGATACAGAAGATTCTGCCCACGACCTTGGAGGCATTACATACAGGGAAATAACGTCACCAGGTCCTGGAGTGACTGGGAGAGTTGACCGGTGTGCTTCCTCCCTCATGCACGTTTGTACCATTTGCTTAGATGAGGTGAATCGACTCACCCAGGGGTTGGTATTATACTCCTAGAGACAGTCCACAAGGTAGCACTGCAGGAGGAACTGAAACCATGGAAGAGTTTGCCATCCATTTGAGCAGGCCAACAAACACACAAGAACTATTCAAAGATAATGTAAAAAGTGCCAAAGAATAGGAAGTATTTATATCATCAGATGCTGGCTAAGTCTGAGAGTTCAAAAATAGACTATTTGGACCTGGAGCAGTGAATAATCATAAAGTAATCATAATTACAACTCTTTGTCAACAGCCACCAAGACCACCAAGTCTGGTCCAGAAGAACTCTCTTAGCATAGACCACTAACACCCAAAGACCATATATCCCCATGAGCATGAGATTACTACGGTAAAGTAGACAAAATAAGATAACTTGATCAAATACCAAATATCTTTGGCTTTCTTAATCTCATGTGTCTCAATCACTTGTTTCATATTATGAAGAAAAATAAAAGTTTAATCCAGGTTTTGGAAAATATGTTTTATGGAGCATTCATTGAAAAAAAAATTAATAAATACTACTTTAAAGTTCTTTTGCTAATTACTTCGGAACAAAGTTAAACTGTTTTCCTTACAGTAAGATTTCTCAGAGTCCTTCATATGTTAATTACATCATTAATCTTTTAAAGGAAGGAAGAAGTTTTCATTGTTTCTCTAAGATAGTTAACCAACCAACACTGTTTTTCAAATTATATTAACGCCTCTTGGGAATAATGATTCATACAAGCTTTGATAAACACTGCTTTAAAGTCAGGATCATAGCTCCTACAATCATACACCTGGTCAGCTGGAGGGAGCGGATGAGATGGTTTAATGCAAACTCCTCATTTTTAAGATAAAGGAACTAAATGTATGACCCAAGCCCAGGACGATCAGATACACAGATTGGGAGCCTGGCTTTTCCATATGAATGTGGTCTTTGGCAAATTACTTGACTTCTGCTAACCCAAGTTTTCTCCCCATACAGCAGTGACAGTGACATGATTGTGTTGGTGCATAAGGCCCTCAAAACAGTTCCTGGAGTGCACAGTTTGCCATCAGGTGCTGGTTCCTTCTCGTCCCCATTGTCCCCACATGGCAGAGCCAAGGAGAGAGTCCAAATACCCTCACCTGTGTTCTTCTAGCTGCTAGATTGTAATTCACATTTGAGTACACTTAGAGTTCATAGTTTAAAACTAGGCGCTGGCTTGTTTGTCTTTCTTTCGGAGATAGTGATGCCCACTCAATTGTCCCCCGACACCTGCCACCTTTATACACAGAAGATGACAGATGGATGGGATCTTTCCCTATGCTCCTTGAGAGCTGAATCTCGCCTGGCCCGGGACCATCTCACAAAGAGGCTGGCATATTGTGCCATGAATGCCCTTTGGACAGAAATGTCTCTTTCTTACTAACTGGCTGCAGTTTCTTATAAACGCCAAGATTAATATTCCTCTCCAAGGGTGTAATGAACCATTTCCCTCTGAGTTAAAGCATTTGTAGGATCTGAGAAGAGTTTCCGGTGACATTAGTTATTAACACCTGTAGGGGAGAAAACAAACTTCCTTCTACCCTCTTAGCCCTTGTGATTGGCCTAAAAATGAAACTGACATAAGACAGATTAACAAGAGAAAAGCATACAAATTTAGCTAATATTTTTACAAGTACATGGGAGTCCTCAGAAGGAAAATGAACACAGAAGAAGCCATTAGGCCCCCAAACGTATGTGCCTTTTACACAAAGAATGATAAATTATGGGGATGTGACAAGGCAAAGAGACTTGGGGTAGGGCCAGTAAACTGTGGGACAAGGATTAGGAGATATGGGGGGCCAGGTGAATGAAAGATTGGGCTTATTTTCGTAGGTTGCACAGATCCATTCTGGAATGGACAAGACTGTTCTGCTCTTCCTGGTCCAGGGAGGACACCCTTCTCCTGGGAAATTTGAGGACCTGCTTTACGGTAGAAAGAGGAGGTCAGAGAGCCCTGCCTGCACTTGTTGTTTCTCAAATACCTTCAAGGCAAAATAATCAATATGCCGATTCCACATATTTTGGGGGTAGCGTTTACACCCATTGTCAGTTTATAGCTGCCCCAAGCTCTGGGGGTGTGGGGTGGTGAAGGATATAGTTCAGGAGCCTTGGCCTATTTGGGGAGCAGGAACTGCCCTCCAAGGGTGGGGTGGTGGAGTGTCCTGGGCAGTCGAACTGCTGCTCTTAGAGAGATTGTGCTGAGAGCTGGGAAGGTTTAAGAAGCAGTGACATGACCCTAAAAAGATCTCACAGAGATCCAGTGGAATAAAGATCTGGATGGGTTTTATTAACTGTCGCATGTCAGACAGTTTGAAAAAGCAGGAAATACATTTGCCTTGAATTGGTAGAAGGAGACATTACATGATGGATGTTACACTAGGTAAAGAGAAAGTCTTAAAAATACTCCCCAAAGCCACATTATTTTTGATTTTTTGGTCAAAAGATGATGTAACAGTGTCTTGAGAGAGCCACAGATGTTCGCAGAATGTAACGAAAGTCAGATAGGCTCGTGGTTCTCATGGAGGAATATTCCGGCTCACATTCTGTGCTCTGTCATCTAATGACAGGGGCTAGGATCTAGCATGCTGCAACAGAAGCAAGCAGGCAACAATAACGACAACAAAAGCACAAAGATCGAATCGTCATGCACACTTCGGATTCGTTGAGGTGGGGGCTTTGGGCTACGGGATGTTGTCTTAGCTTGGGCCGCCCTGGCAAGATACCAAGGATGGGGGTTCAACTCTTCACGGCAAAGACAAATCTGGGGGTTTATACTGACAAGCAGAGTGGAGGGGCCGGTGGATGGATGTGACTAAGAGGGGACATGGGGGTCGGGGGGATTCTTGTTAAACCAGCTCAGCAGGATTCTTGTTGAAGGCAGGCCATAGGGACCAGGCATCCAGGGTGGGGAATGAGGGATATGATTAGATACAGGGGGTGATCAGATGCCGGGGCTGGAGGGATTCTTGATAAAGTGACTTAGCAGAATTCTTGCTAAGGCCCAGCAGGGATGGGGGCCAAGGTGGAGGCCCAGCTGAGAAGAGGCCCAGAGGCCCTGACGCTCCTCTCCTTTGGTCCAGGAGAGGGTCTGTATCATGCCTGAGCTTGGGATGAAAACTTGACCCGGAGGTCCCAGGCTGCCCTCCTGATGCTGAAAAAACTGAAAGGTCCCCAGAACTTGAGTCCCTGATAATAATACTGGGCCAAGGGACTCCTCACCCAAAGACCTCTCCAGATGACCTGCTTTGCACTTTTTTTTTTTCTAACTTTTAATCTTCTACCTAAAGTAGATTTTGAACAACTCTGAGTAGGTTCAAACCCATCTTTCCTGCGAGTCCCCCTCTTCCTCCCCCCATCTTCATGCCTGAATTAAGACATCCAGCTCTTGGGTCTGTTATCTGAGCAAAAAGACTTGCCAATTTTAAAAGGTTATGACCTTTTAACAGCCATTTCTGCTGTTTTCTGCACACTTTCTAGTTTCTCGCCCGCTTCCCCTGGATTCGATGCTTGATTTGGACACAATTCAGTCTTCCCTCCTTCTAAAGACAGCTGCTGAATGAATGCTTCAAACTTAAATTCTGCCTTTAGCTTACACTTCTCCTGCTTCCTTAAAAAAATTTTCTAGAAAGCATATACAATATATCCTGTGGTGGACTAACCTGTTTTTTTTTCCCCCTTAATCCTTTGACCTGCAGCAGAAAATTGCTTCCAAGTGAGAAATTTCCAAAATAGTTACATTTAAAATACATTTGTTTCAGAAAAGGCACTGAAAAACCCCAAATCATCAGGAGAAGACTCCCTCTGGTTTAAATCTTTTGGTGACTAAAGCAATTTGCCTCAAAGGACTTTTAAAGCAGATCTTACACAACCTAAGGACCCTAGATAAGTCAGGGTGGAGAAGGCAGTGAGCTTCCTGTTCGGTTTTGGTCCCTCCCTGCCGATGTACTGAGTGGTTTACACACTACACTTCATCAATTCTCCCAACCATTCTGGAATAGTCCCATTTTACAGAAGAGAAAATGGAGGCTATGAAATGTGACCCAAGCTGTTCAGGGTCACCCAGCAAATAAGACAAGAGGCTGTCGTCCAGGGACAGAAGCAGTGCTTCGGAAGGGCAGCTGCCAACACTGTGCACTCTGTGTTACTGGGAGATGCGGAGTTACGGTAGGATTCTGGAAACTGGGGTTTGGGGAAATGGGGGATCTCAGAAATCACTGAGTCCCGAGGTTTTCAAACTATGAGTACAGAACCCGGAGGCCTCAGTTTACAAATGGAAAAGGGTCTGCAGCACAATTCATGTGAAAACTATTGACTTCTCCACAAACTCACACTTTCCAGGTGGGGAGACAAGGTCAGAAAGGCTCCTGGGATGCTTCTGGTCACACAGCCACGCAGCTGTGGAGGGAGACTTCGGGGCTGATGCTCTTGCCACCACACTAAGATGGTACACGATTCATTAAAAATATGTTTGAGATCAGTTTGGTTTCCAGATTTTTGAGCTTCTAGTTAAAAAAAAAAAAAAGAGGAAAGCGTGATGTGCTAATCATTTCTCCAACGGCAAAATCCCCTGGAGGCAACCACGGACACTGAGATAAAAAGTGCCCCTCAGTCTCAGGGCCACTCAACAGAACGGTGGACTGGGTCCTACCAGGAGGACACCTGGTGGGCCTTCCGCTGCTACAGGAAGCCCTCAGCACTGCCAGGCACTGGGGTACAGTAGCTGGCAGGTGAAAATAACCGTTCAAAGTTCACCAAGGGAAAAACTGGAACCCAATGCAAAGTAAAATCCTGTTCTGGCCTATTTAGAGAAAAATACAATGTCTCAAGGACTTTCAGTGAAAAGCAGGGAATCGTGGAGAGCAACTAGGGAGAGGAAAACTCCAAGATAATCAGAAACCCTCTTTTGCATGCGGATTTTAGAGTAAAATCAACAGCTTTAATTGGCTCCAGATGTTAATAGGTAGCCAGGGGCATATTATGGAGCACAGATGAAGAGAGCTCCGTGTTCTGTAATAGAAATATTTTGCTTCAAGTGTTGAACTGCTGTAAGCACAGCTGCAGATGTGTAATGGCTAATGGTTTTCCTTTGCTTGTCCTGGGGCTGCCCCTTCAGCTCTATCTGTTACAGAGGACTTTTCCTCCTCTTGGTGTGTTTTAAAATCTAGGAGGGGACAGATCCAATTATTTTTTTGTTTGTTTTGGGGTTTTTTTTGTGGTTCGCGGGCCTCTCACTGTTTTGGCCTCTCCCGTTGCGGAGCACAGGCTCTGGACGCGCAGGCTCAGCGGCCATGGCTCACGGGCCCAGCCTCTCCGCAGCATGTGGGATCCTCCCGGACCGGGCCACGAACCCGCGCGTCCCCTGCATCGGCAGGTGGACTCCCAACCACTGCGCCACCAGGGAAGCCCCTAGATCCAATTTTAAAGATGTTTCCTTGGGTCAGCTTTAGAGACAAGTAAGCAAGGTAGGGCTGGAGGGCCCACCTGGGCCTGCAACGGGGAAGGAGGCGGCCAAAAAAAGTGCCTCAACAGGCCTGAGGGGCCCTGTTCCCTGCCCCATCAGCTGTCTGTCTCCTCTGCTGCTGGCAGCTGATCCCAGCCCCCTGCGGGGACACAGCCTTTGCCCAAATCCGAATTTCTCTCAGACTGACCTTGGAAGTCAATTGCTATGGACGGGCTACTTGAGAGCCAGTTAATGACTTACTCCTCCCAAAGTAATTTTCATCCGCATAAGAAGTTTTCCCAAAACCATAAATCCTTTCATACCTGCAAAAGAATAAGTCTATAGTGTTGGAATTTCCCCCATCTGTGAGAGGGAGAGAAAGAGAGATTTGGGGAACAGCTAGCTTCCACAGGGCCTCTTCTCAAGGTCGGCGTATTGTCCCAAGAAGTCCCGTGTCGTGCAGTTGTGCAGCAGGTGCCCATGGGGAGAGCGTCCTGCTGCCGGGGCCCCAGGCGCACCGCCCAGGGACCAACGTGTGTACAGCCCTGCTGTGCCCTTGGAGCTGATGCCCAAGTACCGCTCTGCCAGTACCCTTTCAGAAGGCGTGGCTTTCACCCCCCGTGGGAAAAGAGCTGTATCCCACAGTCCTTATCTACAGCGATACTTTCCCCCTCACTGTTCCTAAGCAGCTCGCAGGCAGGGCTCGCTTCCCCACCAGCCGTGGTCCTGAGCCAGCAGCCCTGCACGTGGAGGGGTCCAGAACACGCCAACCACCCCCCAAATACGCTGATTTGACGTATTGAGTTAAAGGTTCTTGAAAAACAGCAGGTGCAAGCAGGGCCCTCTGACCTCGTTCTTCCTGAAAGCAGGAGCTGAAACTGCCGAGTGAAGGGGCACCTCCTGTACCGGGAGGAAGAAAGCCCAGAGAAGCAGCCAAGCTTGGCAAATGAACCCCATCTTCGCAGTGACTAAGTCACTGTCAACTGCCCTGGCCTGGACCCGTTTCCCTTGTCAGGTTTTCACAATTACTACTCTTCGTCCAACCTGGCATAGAAGCGTTCAGCTCTAACTGCTTCTTTGGGTCTTCATTTCCTTGTGAAGGCTCCTGTATCCAGTAAAACATATTCAATAAATGTGTAGGCTTTTCTCTTGTTCATGTGTGTTTTGTTAATGAAGCCCCATCTAAGGACCAAGAAGGGTAAAAAGAAACAATTTTTTTTTCCTTCCCTACAAATGGTTAGGGTGGAACCCTTTCCCTCAGCTCTGCCCCAAAGGGCATCACATCATAGCAGCCGTTCCCTTGATTTTGCACCATCCATGAGTGAAGGGGAGAGACCCTGTTTGGTGTCCCCGGTGGCAGGACTTCACCCGCAGGGTGGCTGGGCTCAGTCTGATGCCCTCCAGCTCCTCTCCAAGCTCCCCTTCATTTACTCTGACAGCACACATTGGAGTCCTCACGTCCCCCCTCACACCCGCGTCTAATCCACAGCAAATTCCGCCTAACTTCCAGAACACGTCCACGGTCTGCCTACTTCTCCCCATCTCTGCCGGCACTGCTCCGGTCCACGCCACTGCAACGTCTTGTCGGGATCACTGCACGGCCTCCCAGCTGGGCTCTGGTTACGCCCTTGGTCCCCACAGTCTAATCAGTGAGTTCAGAGATGCCAGTTCTCTACCCGAAATATCCCATGGCTGCAAGCCCCCTGCTTCCCCTAAGACCGCATCTCCACCGACATCCTCACTGGCTCCCGCACTTTGGACTTGCTCTTCTCTCTGTCCACCTGGAACGTTTTCTCCTGGGATTCACTCTGCTCAGGACTTTGCTCAAATGTTATTTCCTCTCTGGGTCCTTCTCCTCCTCACCCTTGTTTAAAAGGGGCCCCTCCGCCCAGCAGGAACCCGGCAGCAACCTCTATCCTCCTTCTGCTTTTTTTCCCCTGTAGCACTTACTTTCATCTAATTTCTTATACGTTCCATTCATCTACATCATTTCTGACTTTAGGTACCAAAATGAGCACCCTAGAAAGGCAGGGATTTCTGGGTGTTTTGCACTGCTTTATCCCCACTGCCCAGGAAAATATGATACTGAGTCAACATTCAGTGACAATTTATCCACCAACTGGTTGAATGAAAGGGCCAGCAAAGCCAAGCTCTCGGCCCTTTTCCCTGTGGGCCAGCTCCCCAGTTCCTGTCTGTGTACCTGGGTCTCCCTCTGGCAGAAGCCTCCACGTGGGTGCAGCCTGGTCCTGTGCCCTTGAGGAATATGCCCGCTCCGTCCACCCCAAGGAACCTCCTGCCTTCCATGGCCCGTCCATGATTGAAAGCAGCCATCCGGAGCACTTCATCTTCCATGCAGGCAATTGTATCAATATAAATCTCCATCATTATCAGAAAAAGACATTAGGAGGAGGACATTCTGTTTCCTGAATTACCCAGGATTAGATTTTAAAAGTTCATTTATTATTAAACCAAGCTACCATAAGACAGGACTGGCTTATGGAACACTAAATGATTCAAAAAGACTGTTAACCCATGCATCCTTTAAAAAACTCAAAATTAAAAACACTGTGAAACTCTTTTCAAAGAAATGAAAGAGGAGTATAGATGCCATATGCTTAAAACATTGGAATTAATTTATGACTTTTTAAGGTGAAGGTCCTCTGTATAAAGGCATATATTGGGGGTAACTGCAAAAATCTCTGAAACGCAGTTGTGTTTATCTACCCTCAATGACTAAACGTGCTGGAAGCTTGCCCACAAGGAAAGGGAGCAACCAATTATCCGTTCCTCCTGCCGGGCAAGATTATAGATCACTCTTCAGGGCATGGGTGCCTGTTACAGGCTGTGATGCCACTGGCTTTAACACATAAAACTCAGCAGTGTGTCTAGTAAGGCCTGCCTGTCACAGGACAGCTGGGCATCCTTATATGACTGAAGGAAGCCCAGTTGTTCTAAAGAGAGAGACAGAGACACTAAATATGGTTGGACTATAAAAGGAAATGGCCTTTTAGCAGTGACCCTACAGGGCCTACACCAGCATACTGAAGGCATGTTGATAGCACCATCAAGCAGAGGCACGGGGACGGCGTACAGAGTCAAAGTGAAGACACTTGGCCGACACGGAGAAGGCTGCCTCTCACACCGAGCCTGGGCCTCAGCGCAGGCAGGCGCCCGCCCTCCCTGCCCTCCGCTCCTCTGACTTCACGTGACCTGGGGTCTCATCACCTAAGCAACCTCCACCAGCACAAACCAGACCTCCACAAGCTTAAACTAGCATTAGAAAGTGAAGTCTCCAAGCCGCCTCCATCTGAAATGTTGCAGCTGGAAGGAAGCAACCTCACCTCTCAACTGAATCCAATCTTTAAAATCCCATGAAATGCTTAATTTGGTGAGACCCATTTGTGTATGTAGCCACACCCTTGGATTGAGAGAAAATGGCACAAAACAGAATGGCAGCTTCAGCTCTCTAGAACAGTTTGGGCATAGGGCTCCTGCACAAACAGAATTAATATTGACCAGGGCGCTGCTTGAATCCAAAAGAAGCCGACCAGATTCTGAAATTACTGATCTTTAGAAATGTTTTAAAATATTTCCTTCATATCATTTATGATTTAATATTCCACCATAGCTACCAGTTCAACGGTAGACTGAGTCCTTAAGGGATCATACAAACCTCGGGAATTCCCTGGTGGTGCAATGGTTAGGAATCCGCCTGCCAATGCAGGGGACATGGGTTTGGGCCCTGGTCAGGGAGGATCCCACATGTCATGGAGCAACTAGGCCCGTGTGCCGCAACTGCTGAGTCTGCACTCTAGAGCCCACGAGACACAACTACTGAGCCCAAGTGCCACAACTACTGAAGCCCACGCACCTAGAGCCTGTGCTCCACAACAAGAGAGGCCACTGCAATGAGAAGTCCGCTCACCACAACTAGAGAGGGCCAGCGCGCAGCAACAAAGACCCAATGCAGCCAAAAATAAATAACTAAATTTATAAAATACTTAAAAAAGAAAGATTATACAAACCTGGAGAGGCTTTCAGGAATCATGTCCAATAATGAGAGAGATGATAAATAGATAGGATGGATAGGAAAATACATACCTACAGAGGACGGATGGATGGTTGGATGGATGGACAGTTGGACGAACGTACTGGATGTATAGATGATAGACAGATGGATAGATAGATAGATAGATAGATAGATAGATAGACAGGCATAGATGGATAGGTAGGTAAGTGGGTAGGTAGGTAGAACATAAAGGAGAAACATTTACCTGCCAGACCTACAAGGATGTCAGACACCCACCTGCACTATCATCCTCCAAGCGGAAATTCTCACTCTCTCTTTGCACGTCTCCTGTATATTTACAATTCTGTGCCTGACCCCTGTCCTTCCTTTTCCCAGAACGCCTTGCCCTTTCACCGGTTCCCTGAACTTCACGTTTTACAGTCTTCTCGTTCTTCAAGACCCAGCTCAATACAAGTCTTTCTCTTCACCTGCAAGCAAAATTATTTATCTTTTTTCTGCTCCTTAATACTCTGCAAATATTTCTATCACGGCAATGAGCATACATTAAATATTCACTTACAATTATAAATTAAATTTTGTATCTTTAGGAGATGTACTGAATGAAGCACAATATTAGGTTAACGATTTAATAGGTATGATCGTGCCGTCTTTGATCATCTTGCCCACACCTGTTCCCTGGGTACCAGCTTAACGACACAGCCGCCTCTGTGCACTATACGTGCTTGTTCCTGGAAAACCTCAAGTCACCTGTGTCTATGTAACTTGTTTTAAATTCATTCGGTAACCATCATTAAACAGTCATTATATGGTGCTGTATTTTGTATATTTTTGGACAGACTGAAAAGCAAAGATTATTTTATTCACTTTTTAGCTTCAAAAAGCCTGGCATAGAGTGAGTGCCCCATGTGTTTGACGTGCACCACGAAAACTTGAAGATCATTTGCGGATCTGAGAACTCAGCTTGACCTAAGACAACCCAGGAGTTATCTGGCTGTCCTTGAAATGCCCTCCTCTGTTTGATAGCAAAAGCAATTTTCCACATCCCTTGAAATACTGTTTGATAGTGTCTTAAATCTCTCTCTCTCTCTCTCTCTCTCTCTCTCTCTGTCTATATATATATATACCAATTATTTAATACTGCTATTACTATTAAAGAGCTAAATGGTGACTTACTCTCTAAAACATGCAAATGTAAGAGCCTTCTATGTAGTTCAATAATATAGGTGTATCTGGGGGGATTCTATGAGACTCGTCACAGTAACTGCATTATTTCAAGTTTCTAGTAACAAAGAACTCGCTTGCATGCCACCTGTATGTCAGGTTGAAATTCCTCAAAAGCCAACGGGTTATCTGGATATCTATGTTAAATCACCTGAGAGATGTTTAGACTGCATTTTGCCTAAAGACATAGCTCAAGAAGAAAACTGCTTGGGAAAGTTCTAAACAAGGTATTCAAGAATCTGGGAAATTGGACCCTCCTTCCAAGCCCCGCAGATGGTCCTGCCGGGAGACTGGTGCCCGCCAGCCACTGCACCCCCCTCTTCAGGAGTGAGGGGCTCACGTTCCTTTGGATGGGGACGCGGAGGGGTAGGAGAGCTGGCACGTCCCGGTTGTGCAGAATTCCTCCTGGGCCTAGCTGGCAAGTAGCCTCCACTCACTCCTACAGAAGGCATCTGTTATGTGTCAGCTGCGAGCCCCGGAGAGTTCATCTTCAAGTTAAAGTCTGGGAGACGTGAAAAGAGAGAATCCCCAAGACAGAGCAATTTGGCCCAAGTTTTGAGACAAGAATTGGCATGTAAGGTATGCGTAGCTGAGTGTCAGGAAGTGACTCAGAGATAACGGCCGTGCTGCTTATGAAAGGTCTGAACCCTGGATGGAGGCAGGAAGCCGCAGAATATTCTAAGACTCCGTGCCAATGGGAAGTGCTGCTGGGGCCGTGACCCATGGAACAGCCTTTCCAAAGTGGTCTCCGTTCTTGGGCAAGTCTAGAAGTAAGCGTTCCCACTCATGCTCTGCGGTTGAGAGTGAAAACTATCGGGCCAGATCATCTGTTTTTAACCTGGAGCTGCACAGCGCTTGTGTAGTGAGGGTTCAGAAGCTGCTTTTCTGCTCTGTTCCATTTCGTCTCCCCATTTGATCGTCTTTCCTTGAAAAGGAGGAGAGGGCATTGGCTTTATGTAGGCGTGGGCATGCTTGTGTGTTTGCACGTGTGTACAGAACAGTCTGGGTGGTGCTCTCCTGCATGTGCAGGGCAATGGGGAGAGCCTGGACCCAGCTGCTGGGAGGCAAAGAACACGGAGTCAGGCCGACTATGAATGTCCCCCAAACAGCTCCGCGTGTCTTTTCTCACCAAATCCAGTGGCCAGTTGTGTCCAGCTGTCAATCAAAGAAGTCGGTAAGGAGCCACCTGTGGTCATCGACTCAAGGTAGTTATGTTATTTAAAGGAAATAGTCATAGAATATATTTCATTAAAATTTTAAATGACCCGAGTCATAGCAGTAATAATGACAATAATCCTAGCTCACTTCTACTGAGCTTTTATTTTGCTCCTGGCATGTTTCCAAGCTTCTTACATTTCTCAGTCCATCAACCTCTCAATAACCCGATATGAGTTTTTTAAGGCTGCTGTAACAAAATCCCACAGACTGGATGACTTAACAACAGAAACTTATCATCTCTGAGTTCCGAGGCTTGAAGTCCGAGATCATGGCGTCAGCAGGGTGGGGTCCTTCTGAGGCTGCCAGGGGGAACCTGTTCCTGGCCTCTCCCCCAACTTCTGGTGGTTTGCTGGCAACCCTTGTGGTCCTTGGCTTGTAGACACATCATCCCAATCTTCGCCTCCATCTTCGTTTGGGGTCTCCTGTCTGTGTCTGTTTCCAAGTTTCCCCCTTTTATAATGACACTGGTCATAATTGGATCAGAGGTCACCCTACTGACCTCATTTTAACGTGATGACCTCTGCAAAGACCCTGTCTCCAAATAAGGTCACATTCTGAGGACTTTGACGTATGAATTTTTTGCGGGGGACACTATTCAACCCATAACAAACATTATGAGATAAATTCTAAAATTGTTCCCAGTTTGCAGATGTGGAAACTGAGGCACAGAGAAGTTATGCAACTTTCCCCAGTTAACAGATAATGAAGTGGCAGAGCTGTCCACCAATCCAGCTAAATTATACAC
The DNA here is from genome assembly GCF_026419965.1 of Kogia breviceps. Lineage (NCBI taxonomy): Eukaryota > Metazoa > Chordata > Mammalia > Artiodactyla > Physeteridae > Kogia > Kogia breviceps. The sequence goes on from NC_081312.1 coordinate 162,037,556, forward strand.
TGAGTACTACTCTCTCCAAACCCCCTGTTGGTCCCGGGATTAGGATTTTAGAAAACTGGCTAAGAGAGTAAAGGTTTATCTTAACTAAATTTCTCATCTTTTGAGCTCAAAGTTAGAGAGAAAAAAGCTGAGGCTGTTTGAAGACTTTGAACTTAATGAAACATTGGTCTCATTTAATATTATTTTTAAGTTCTCTTACTGTACCCCATAGTAACTACTTTAAAATGGTTAAATTTGAATAGGGATTCCTATTTTGGGTTTGTGTATGACTTAAGATTTCTTATAGAATTGAATATCGTCTCAGTAATAAGGCTGTGGTTTCTCCCTCTCTCTCTGTCTCTCCCTCCCTCCTCTCGGTTTTTCTTTATTTCTTTCTAGAGTATCTTAAAATGTAAAAGTCGGGCCAATTTCATATATTCTAGTTCTGGGGCTTAGACATAATTAACAGATGCACAAATTTGCTGTTTCACTAGTTCATTTATGCCAACTTGGGATGAACACAGGAAAAAATGAAACAATAAGAAACACTAGGGAGTGTCTTTCAAGTTGTGCATGAGAAGCTGTACTCTGTGTGCCTTTCAAACAACTGATGTTAGGGATAAATTCTCCTGCTGTGTCTGTAATTCCCAAGGAGAAGAAAGAGCCTGCTGACTCTTCCTGAGTTTTTTTATTTTTTTATATGTTGTTCTGAGTCTCATTCAGTAATCCACGGTCGGTCCAGGGTCAAGAAGAAACCGACTTCCTGCCAATCCTCGGAGTGCTTTCCGTTTTTCCCCTTTTCTGTGACCTCCTTGTCGTTTACTGCATTTTAAGCACATCTTACCCACTCTGAGCTATTCTGCTAAGATGCAAAGCTTGTCTGAGGAAGCAAGCAGGCTTTGCTTTGCAAATAAACCGGAGTACCTAGCGCCTGCGTTCTGTTGGATGTTCTCTAAAATGGGAGATTCTATTTTTAGACTGTGTGGTGAGAGCCACCCATTCCATCTCTATTAGATGCCAGAGACAAATTACAGAGTTATTTTGAGGGATGCAAAGACAGTCCCAGAGATCAGCATGAGAGGCATTGCAGGAAAGCTTCTGATTTCAAATCTCAGCTTGAGCATTTGCTGTGCTGGTCTCAAGTCCTTCATTTTTCCAGCCGCTGAGGGGAGATGAAATCTTTCCACCATCAACTGTTTCTCTCATTCATATTCTCAAATCCGGAGGCAGACACTGAGACAATGGACTTGAGCAAACCTGCCTTCCACAGGCTGAGCTGCTTTTTCCAGCCAGATTCACAGCTCTGAGATCCTATTAATAGGTTTCACATAAGCGATCCTGCACTAAAAAGACAGCACCGCCTTAGCACCATCCTTTAGTTGGTTATAATTTGGGCTTTTATCCTGCCCCTGCCCCACCCATGTGTCCATATCACATATTCACCCAGGTCATTTCCTTATTCCTCCAACCTTTTTTTTCTCAATCATATCTTATCTGATTACATGCAATTCAGTTATTCAACAGAATTCACTGTGTTCATAAACATCTTCATTGTTTGCACAGAGTGGAACAGGAAGCAAAATGGATCACATACTTCTTACAAGCTCATAAGAAGCAGTTGATTTATTCTAATGTACAGTCTCTTTCCAATGGGAGCAACCATCTTTTTCCAATTACCAACTTAATTGCAGTGACTCACAAAATGGGAACTTTATATAGATATGAATTAGAATTATTTTAAAGGATTATCATAATCGTGTATTTTGTAATAAAAATGTTGACATATTTAAGAGTGGTTCACTGGATACAAAACAGATCTAATTGCATATCCTTAACTAATAATCTCATTAAACATGGTTATTTTAATGTTTCCCCCTAAAGTTACAGGCAGTTGTGGATGGTCAGATTTAATCATCGAATGTTCTTTTCTTGAATAGGATGTAAACTGTGTCTGTCTTTTGCCTACTGGTAAGCCCCTAAACAGCACCCATTAGAATCTAAAATTTCATGTTAATGATGTTATTCATTAACATACATCTTTTAAATGAATGCCATTTTAGATATGCAAATACATGGGTTAGCTCCAGGACAGAGTCAAGAACACACATCTTGATAGCCAACTGAATGGTCCATTCCACTAGAAAGTGTCATGAAAATCCTCTCAAGCTAGTGCACACCTCAGTCAGAATTTAAGGAAACGTTTTATCCCTTACTCCTCCTCCAGCCTGAGTCAGCTCACACAGAAAGACAACAATGCCATCCTGCATGGTGGGGTCCAGCTGCTCCACTCAACAACTCCTGGAATAACTGATGATTGTTGGCATTGGACCAAGAAGAAGGAAGGGAAAAAAACCAGTTAGAGGTGCTCTTAATCAACTTTACGGTTTTGCCCGATCTTTAAATATGCATTTTGGTTTTCTTTCATGTTGATAAAATGGACAGTGTCTGCAAAAGAAAAAAAAAAAAACTCATCCATCTTTCTCCCTAAGATGAATCTTTGTGAGCTTTTATATTTTGCCCTCCCTAAGAAAGGAGAACCAAATAGGCATAAGATACATTTTCATTATGTGTTTTAAACACCACATTTCACATTTTTCACGATCAAAATAACCATCTTCCAAACATGGGTGATATTAAAGATTCAAAAAAATAAAAATGTAGTGTTTGAATTTGCCAAATTTTAGAAGTTGTGTTAAGATTCACTTGTAATTTCCTAGTATTTCACTTTGATGCTGGGAGTGCGGGGATGCCTGAATTCAGCAGGGTGTTCTCCGTGCTTCATGAGTGGAGACAGTCGTAGGGGAAGGCAACTTGCCAATATTATGCAGCAAACCGACAATAAATCCACGACTGAATCTTCCCTCAAACATTTATGGAAAACGTCTTCTGGAGGAATCCCTGCCTAAGTGCACATGTTTCTGATGCACAGACAGCTGCAATTGTCGTGGGGGCATGTTCCCTGTCATGCTCAGGGGCCTTCGTGCACAAAACCAGGCTCTGTCTTACAATCAGAAGCTTCTCTATCCAGTGCCGCCAGCTGGCATTCTCTAAGTCATTAGCTTTTCTGGGTCAAACACATCTCATTGACTTGGAAGCACCTTGGCCATCAGAGATCAGTCCCCTTCAACTGTGCTCCATCATTACAAGCTTTCCTGGGTCATTATTTTCTGACCCTTGACCCGTGAGTCTGTGCAATTGTGATAGAGAGGAACTTTGCTACCAATATCAGGTGATTTATTTATATTGTCCTCCGGGTCAAGAGAGAAATGATCGTTTCCTGGTTAACCTTTGGATTTTTAAGCATGCGATTTACGTCTGATGTTTTTGTTTATGCAGTTGAGGCCTTGAGCTGGATGCTTCTGTGGGTCTGTGCCGAACCCACTTGTGAGTTGGAGGAAGAGGTCTGTAGCTGGTGCTGCCCTTGTCCTGATGCCCGTGCTGGAGTTCAGGGTAAACACCAGGACCTCCCAGCTTAGGAATGGCGTGAGGGAGCTCACCTGTGCTTTCTTCTACTGGGGGCTCAGTCAACAAGAAGGAGGGAGGCCCTTGAAAGTCTACACACAGACCACCCGTGCCCGCGGTGAGAGTAAAGCGGTGCCAAAAGTTCTCACCATGAGGGAAAATACATTTTGTCTTTTTCTTTCCGTTTTTAATAACTGTACAAGGTGATGGATGTTAACTAAACTTCTTGTAGTAATCATGTCCCAATATATGTAAATCAAATCATTATGCTGTACACTGTAAATTTATACAGTGATGTTTGTCAATTACATATCACTAAACAAAGAAAAAATATATATACATGATTTCTATCTTTAAAAAAAAAAAGCAATGGAGGAGGACTGCTTGTTAGTACTCTGCCTCCCTCTCTCATTTTCCCGCCACACACATCTCAGGGTGAGACAGTGCTACGCTCCGGCCTTGCCTGGGTCCCCAGGCCAAGCAGCTGGCCGCTCAGGAGAGCCTCACAGGTATGGTGGCTGTGAGGTGCCTATGCAGTCACTGCCTTGAGCCCAAGGCCACTGTCCACTTGGTTGCTTCCAAAAAGCCCCTTATTGCTTGGCATGTCGTGTAGAGATTGAAACTGAATTTTATCAGCTACGAAACGAAACCAGCTTTGTTTCAATCTTGATAACCCCCAAAGGGACTGGCAGCAATGAATTAATGTCTTTAAGCCTTCAAGTTCACTTTTACTTAGATTTTCCGTTTTAAACTGTTCTCAAAACCCTATTTTTTCCCTCCATTTCTCTATAAGAATATTACTTCTTCTATTGATCCATTTTCCCCTGAAACATAATATGGAGGGGACTGATATTTAATCATAGGGCGGATGTTGTAAGAATTATTTAGTTAATATTAGTAAAGATATTCAAAGATAAGATATCCATTTGAGTACTAAGCATGCCTCAATTATTATGCATGATTATCTTTAATATGTTTTCAATTGACACTTTACAGGTGTCTACTGGAGGCACACAAACCCGTATTTGTAGGCAGTTTTGTTGTAATCCCAAAGGGAGACATAATCTTTCACTCTTGTTTGCTGGAAGTATTGAAAGTCAATGCAAACTCCCTATCTCTTTTCTAGGCGTCTTGGAGAAGAGAGAAGCTCATACAAGCTGTGTGCTTTCCTGGGAGAATTTTTCCAGGGAAAATGACAGGGATGTAAGCTTTCCTTAACAACTAACTCATAAAAGTTGAGTGAAACCAGTGCCTCTCTCCTTCCTCTTGGACCCACTGAGTATCTTAATTAATGTGTGCCCCCAGTGAATGTACAGGTAAAATGCTGCCTGTTGAGAAGCTTTAGTTTAATACAACAAACTGTATTGTTATATATCAGCTCGTATTACTGTGAGGTCTCTAAACAGCAACAGCCATCATTGGTTATAAAATAGCATATGGAACAGGACTGCAAGGCATTGATTTTGGTGGGAAGGAGACAGGTAATGATACTACTTACCGCCAGGAGTCATTTTAGAGAGGTGTGGGCAAGGAAGAGAGAGAAACCAGGTAAAAAAAATATACAGGAAGAGTGAACAGAGGTTGTGATTGCAGATGTTTATTTCCTTCTTTATCTGTTCAGGAAGAGATTATTGAGTGCTTATGTTGTATCCTGCACTATGTTAGGTTCTGAAAAATAAAAAGAGAAAGAGAGAACTAAGTCCCTAATATTAAGGAGTCCGCCTACTGGTCATTGGGACAGATGTAGAAACCCAGTGGCCAAGTTGAAATAATATAGGATCATATACAGACCATGGCAGGTTAACAGAAAAGTTGAGAGGAAGGAAGGAAGGAAGGAAGAAAGGAAGGGCAACTTCCCAGGGGGCCACTGTGATGTTTGTGCCAAAAGGAAGCAGAAAGGGTCTCTAGCTTGGTTAGGAAAATGCTGTGCTGAATTTGAACGTGTGAGACATGAAAGTGAGACATTCTTCTAGAAATACTAAATTGACACTAAAATATCGATACTCAGGTGTGGGTGGATGATCCGGATTAGAGATTTCACTCAAACGGTAGTTGAAGCAATGAGCGTGCATATACTTCCCAAGTGGGAAAGGTACAAAGATAACAGCTGTAGGCAAAGGGTTATCAGATGCTGGGCAGTGGGGAGAATGCACTTTTAAGTACCAGAAGTAAAGGCTTGGTGGGGACATGGGGCAGGCTTCACATGTAAACGGGAGCAAACAGGGCATATCTGATTACAAATCCTCTTCCTCCATGTGCGGAAAATTCAGTGTATTTTTTTAAGTGCGTAACTAAAACTGACTCTGGTTGATTAACTGGGTTACAAAGCTCCTACCAAAGGTATGAAAAATCATTATGATTTTTGACAGCTTCCTTGGGTAGCAAGGCTACGTTCCTTAATCACAGACTCCTTTTGCCAGAAACATCCTATAAATTCTTTGGAATCACCTGACGAGAAGGGACAGGCATGCATTCATCACAACTAATGAAGAGAGTGATTCAAACCCTGGTGATGGTGGGTCCACAGCTCCACATATGAAGAATATCATATTTAAAGCCAAAATAGAAGGGAAGCTTTGTGTTTTTTTTTTAGTTCATATATATATATTTTTTTGTCAAAGCAAGCAAACACATGCACTTTGATGCAAATATACTTGTTAGGTATTGCTTATCTATAAAGTTGAAACTACAATTGTAAGTTTAAAGTAGACTTCAGAAGGGATGAAACAAAGATGGAAAACTCAAAGGCAATGAAATTTTATCAACTGTCCTCAGAAAAGACTTTTTTTTTAAATCCCAGAAAATAAGTTGGTCTGTTCCTGCAAATGAGCTTTTGTAGAGCATATATGATTCATTTATTTATTCTAAATACATTGAGACTGTCTGCCTTTTTAATGCTTTATCTTTGTTTTTATTCAGCTTTCAGAGAGCATTAACAATATTTTACGCATTCATGTGTGGATCAAAAATCAATTGATTAAATGTACATCTGAGGAAATATACTAATTTCTGCTTGAAATGAATAAAAATACTCACTTTGCTCCATTTTATTCTTTGTTTCCTGAGAAAAATCAGGTACTCAGAAAAAAACCCATATGTTAACTATTTGCTTAGGATATGTAATGATTGTAGCTTCAATGCAAAAAAAAAATCCAAAATTCCATGGGAACAAGAAACTTGACTGACCTATTCTCAGTGCCTAGTATGTAGTAGATGCTCAATAAATACTTTTGAAACAGTAAATTTTTAAATGAATGAACAAATAACATGATATACTGATTGATTCTGAGCTTTCTGTCTGAGTGCATGTCTGTATGCAACATTTCCTATGGTGGCCAAAGCTTTTCTTAATCATTCATAATTCAACTAGGCTAAAGAGAATAACACAAGGCAAACACATCGTTACTCACCAAATTGCACAACAGCACCACTAGAGGCACCCTAATGACCCGGGGCTTCATGACATTATCAAGCTCCACTCTCTAAGATGGGTTTTCAGTAAACGGGATTATTATTGTGAAAAGTTAAGGAGGGACTGAACAAGGTTTTCCAATATCTACTTAGACATAAGCCCAAGCAGGGATGAGAGACATGCCCGATTTGGCACAGATCATGGCATTAAAGGAGAAGCTTGGGGCAGTCAAGATCTTTTCTTGGCACTAGAAATTTGAGAGTAAAAAGGATACAATTATCAAAAAAGTGCATGTTGTATCCATACCTTAAAGAAGAAAAGTTGATTGAACTGAAGCTGGATTAAACTACACTGACATTCCTCTTATTCATAATTTTTTTGGCTTTTTGTTTTCAATAATGTCTCAGACTAGTCATTTTATTTACTTTTAAAGAAAATTGTCCATCAATCATGGCCTAAGTTTTTAAATGTATTACCATCTGCCACTCGCCCTCCTTTGACGTAACCAACATCAAAACCTCATTTCACTATTAGGTTCTACCAGAAAAAAAGAAGAAGCAAATAAAAATATGTTAGATTTCCAGATGTTACCCAAAATTCCAAGTAGAGGAAGATATTTTATAAACAAACACTAAGCTACAGAATCCATCTAAGGAAACATCAGCATTTTTGTTAGTGTGGCAACAGTTCATGGAGAAGTTACCATGGATATGGCATAAATATCACATATACAATGCACCATTTAATTAACAGAAGAGCCCCCAATATTTCATATTATTTTCAATTGAGTCTTGAATTTGAAAAATTTTGTCATGTGAGACAATATATGTAGGATGAACTCTAGAATCCATCAAAGGGAAATGATTAAACAGAAACAGTAAATTGGAAGAAAACTGACAAATTCATCTAGAATATGTACCAGAAACCAAAGCTTATGGCCACTGACAGCAGTTTTTGTAAATAAAGTTTTATCAAAACATGACCAACTCCACTCATTTATGCATTACTTATGGTTGTTTTCACTCTACAATGGCAGAGTTGAATAGTTGTGGCAGAGACCTATGTGACCTAAAAAGCCTAAAATATTTACTATTTGGTCCTTTACAGGAAAAAAAAAAATAGTGACCCTTGGCTAAAATACAGCACAGAGATTCAAAAAGACACACACACAAAAAAAAAAAACACAAAAAAATGATCAAAAGGCAAAAGATGTGATGGATACATTGAGAGGCTCTAATATATCACTAGGAAGCAAAAGAGAGCAAATAAATTCATAACTATGATAATAATTCTGAATAAGCATGGACTATGAAATTCAACAATAATAGCAATGAATAATTTGATGTCCCTATAATGAAGTGGCATTAAAATATCTGACTAAAGTAACATGTAAGACGAGACTGAAATGATTGACATAAAAGTGGTCTATCTTGTGTTACTCAGGAAAATGATACATATATTATTTAACTTTAGCCATTATTTAGATAAGGATGAATATTGATATGTAAGAGTAAATGCAAACAGATACTTTTAAAAGAATGCGTATAAAAGCTCATGATAGGGGACTACAAAGGAGAATGACTGTACTGAAACCATAGGGAAGAAAGATGGCAAGTAAAGGTGTCTGGAGCATTCAAATGAAGAAAGGGAAGAGATAATAAACGGAGAAGAGAAACTGAATAAACCATAGTGGTCCTAAGGTGACAGCAATAAACTATTAATAAGCTGTTACCCTATGGATCATAAATTTACCCTTAGTCATAATGTAAAAAAAATTAAAATCTGACTAAAGGACAGAAATTCATAGCATAGATAAGAACAACTCTGATGGCTAATTTTATGTGTCAACTTCACTGGCTATAAGGTAGCCAGATATTTGGCCAAACATTATTCTGGGTGTTTTTGTGAGGGTGCTTCTGGATGAGATTAATAGTTTAATCTGTAGAGTAAAGCAATTGCTCTCCATAATGTGGGTGGGCCTCGTCCAATCAGTAGAAGCCCTGCGTAGAACAAAAAGCCTGATCCTCTTCTGAGAAAGGGGGAATTCTCCTGCAGATGGCCTTGGAACTGGAACAGGCTATGCTATTCATCCATCTACCCTCCTATCCACCCATCACTCATTCATCTGTCTGCTCACCCATCTACACTTCCATCTATCTACACATCTGTGCCCTCCCAACCTCTGTGCATCTACACCCCCCTTCCACCTGCTGGTTCATTCCAAAAATATTTACTGAGCAGCTACTATGCTCCAGGCACTGTTCTATATTCTGGGGATGTGTTAGTGAAGGAAACAACGAAGTCTTTGCTATCTTGGGCTTTATCTTCTAGTGAGGAAAGATAGGAAAGTAAATTGATGTACCTATAAGTGCACATTTACCTGCTTTGGGTGTAAAAGATAGAGGGCAATGGTTTCTGGTTAATTAGTTTCTTGGACCTGAAAATTTAGTCTTGATTAGGTAGTAAGCCTCTCACTACCTTGCTTAGAAATCTCACAACTAAGGTGCAGAGAACCCCAGTATTACAATATAGAGAGACTTTATCCCCTAACTTCTAAGCACAAGTAAAATGAAGTGTCAAAATTGTGTTAACAGGAATATTTAGAAAAAATATGTAGATTTCTTCATTAAGAACAGAATATTGATCTTATAGATCTTAAAAGGTCTCATCACAAGGAAAAAAACTGTAACTGTGTATGGTGATGGGTGTTAACTAGACTTGTGATCATTTCACAATATACACAAATATTGAATCATTATGTTGTACATCTGAAACTGATATGATGTTACATGTCAACTATACCTCAATAATAAAAGAAAAGACCATTGATATAGGTAGTTGAAATACTTAAAAAATATGTTTGTGATGGAATGGACTGAGAGTAAATATATGAATTTAATTTTCATTAATCTCCATAGCCCACCTATTTCCTTTCTCTTGGCTATGGGGCCTGGATGAAGCTCTAAAACTACACAGCTGGTCCATGAAGAAAATATTTAAAGTGAGGAAGCAGAATTGGATGGAAGAGGGTAGAGTTAAATTGAGTAAGGAGCTCAAAATAATATGATGGATAGCATTTTAAATATTTATTGAAGCCAGGAGATAAGTACTTCTACCCAGTTTGACACTGATTAGCGCTAGACATTTTTTCCTAATTATTTGAAGCATGAACCAATTCTTTCCTCTTGCTATTTTCAAACATCCCCAACTCTATACACCACTGTATTCAACTCCCCCACCAATTCTTTCTCCCGATACCTCCTGGAGAAAGACATTAGCAGTTTTTTCACAATAAAACTTATTAGTGACTTTCAATAATTTTAATTGCTTCAATTTTGACTATTATTTCCTCAATTAAAAACATAAACAGAAGAGGAGTAATTAGATATGACAAAATAAAACACAATAGATCTCCGAGGGAAATAACAAAAGCGAATAATTTTAAATAATACTCAAGGTACTACATTTCTGTGCAAAAATATTTTATCCTAACACTTTTACTAATATTGGCAGCTGTATGCTTACTTACACCAATTTGGTATTGTCATGCTTAAACCTGGATTTGAGGTTGGAAGGATCTGGGTCAGTTGTTTAAAATCCCTAAGCAAAAACTTTTATTTAAGCAAAGGGGTCCTGTCCTAGCTTCTTCCAAGCAGTATCATTAGATAAAACATCAGTTAAAATGGAAATGGGGACTCCGGATGGAGATTTAGGGACCTGCCCACCCATTCTAAGAAAATGTAGTTAAACTGAACACCTCCAATCTGCTGCACATTTTGGAAAAAACATAGGAAATCTTTTTCCAAATATTGTAAACTTAAAGGGAATAAATGAATGAGTGAAGGAATGGAAATGCTGGTATATTTTTTGGTACATTAAACAAATCGAGATGAAAGAAAATTTGAGTTGCCAGTGGTGTCTTTGAACTTTATTTCATGAGGCTTCCAAGAAGGGATTTCGAGTCAGAGGTCAGCAGTCTGGTCTGCAGGCTGGACTTAACCCCACGTGCATCCCTCTACTGGAGGCACACAAGGGTGACATGAGTCCAGTTTCCGCCCAAGGGTACCCAAGGCTTCCTTCTAGAAGACGGCGGATGGATCACAGTCATCGTTCCTCAACAACCATGCTGATGAAACCCATCCAAGGTCACTCAACATACCTGATCTAGCACCAAAACCAGAACACCCATGAAAGCCAAAGCAGCACTGCCTTCCGAGTAGGAGTGGATTCATGGGCCTCAGTGCAACTTCCTGGAAATACCACTTGAAACAGCTGTCATCTTTGCTCTCCACACATGTGTCAATCACACGTCTTCTTCACATCACCCTTAAGTGACGGAAGTTGAGAAGAACAGCCATTTTCTCAGGAATCTCATTCATACATGTGAATCTAGACTTAACTATTTCTCAGCAGAGCCAAGGGAAATGATACAGTGAAAGACTTAAAATAAGTAGGTGTTAGGTTACACCTCACATTCTTAGATGATTTGCTGATGTTCTCATTGCTAACCTTATGTTTAGGTTGCTTCCTGTTTAATGAAACTGGTTTTCTTAGAAACTGTTGGGAGGCCATAGACATCAGCATGGTTACACGTGTAAAACTGAATTAGAGGCACTTTCCTGCCTGGGCCCAGACCCATGGTCCAAGAAGCATTTGCCACATAAGTAACTTAGTCCAAGGGATTTAATCTCTGTGGGCTTGAGCTTCTTCATTTGTGAAAACAAACTGATTTAATAAATCCAAGGTATGTGGAACATCTACCATTTGCTCCTTGTTCACTGCATTTGGTGTTTGAAGGATCAACAAAGTACCTGAGAAAATAGTTTCTAACCTAAATTATAAATCATCCATGTCTCAATGAGCTTGCTCTTCCTGCAAAAAAATGTCCAATAAGATATTAAATAAAAAATAGACGTATTTGTTCTTAGAGTACACTCTTTGAGGGCATACCGGGCTTTCCCGATGCTTTAGGACTAAGCCAACGTCATTCTGAAATGTCCAGAGGTGCACTGCATTACACAGACACAATTAAATTAACCTAACCTGGAATTTATTTGTAGACACATTTAATTAAGCATTGCCTTTTATCTTGCTATTTTTTTTCAGCCTTGTAGCTGCAAATCTGACATGGCTCCAATCCAGTAGTTTGTGTTTCTGTGTCCTGGAGGCATGAGTAATTTGAAAACTCATTGGAGATTTATAATCTCGTTCAGACAGGTTTTGTTAATATGCCTTACAGACTATACCCATTTATTAACATGTCATAAGGTCTCTTTAAGCAATAATTTTTCTCATCAATTTAATGTGACAAGACCTGCAGTTCCATAGTTTCATATTATCCCTAAATCTGATTATACCACACAGGTATAATGAACAAAGACTAATTATACAATTAGCTGCTGTCCTGTTGCATTTGAGAAACTGTCCATACTACATTACCCCAAAAAGTTTCCCTTAGAATCACAACAACATCTTCCTGTTTTAGAACGGAACATTATTTTTGAATTAATTTTTCCTTTTTTTTCTAACAGAAAGTTTTCTTTTTTTTCATTACAGATAAGTTTTACTTTTAATTACATGTCTACTCTATAAACACCGTTTCCCTCCAAGCAGCTCTGGGGTTATGACTGGGGCTGCAGAACATCTCCCAATAAGATGTACTTGCCTTTCAGAGTCTAACACATTGATTCACTAGGGACAGGACTGTGCATGGAAATTTCTCCTTTTACAAGAAAGCTTCTATTCTTTGTTCTTACAATCCAATTTCTCTGTCTCTTTTCCAAGATGGTGGTCCATCTACAGCGTTTGTGATTCTCAATGCACTTTGAAAAAGCTAAAGGTATAAAGCAATAGCTTCCATCCTTTGATCATCATGATTAAACATTTTTATGTCATATTTAAGAGGCATTTCACGAAAAGCTTCATGTATTCAAAATAAAACTTAAAATGTGGCTGAACAAAAGTATGATTTTTTTTTTAATGAAAAGAAGGATTTTGTTTTAAATAGTGAGCTCCTTCAATTTAATTTAATGAGAGAACTAGAGAAGAAAATATTTGAAGTTCAGGAAGCTAGGAGGTTTTAGCCTGTTTAAAAAATTCACCAAAAAAAGGGAAAACCATTGGAATATAGGTCAAAAGTGTTGTTTTCTTAAAATATTATGCTACTTGTCAGCATGAATTTTCTTATACAATGAGATGCACATGTGGTGTGGAAAGAAATGGAAGCATTTCAAGTGTTGTCTTTTCCCTTAGTGCTCACAGACATAAAAAGTTTGAGCAGATCCTGCAGCCCTGCACTCAGTGTAGTAACTGGTTGATATGTTTTAGTTTCTTGGTCCATCCCAAGTGTCTTTTTGTTTTTGTTTGTTTTGTTTTGTTTTTTTAACATGAATTCCAAATCTCAAAAAAAAAAAAAAAAAACCCAAACCTATTTCAATATTGTTACTATTTGGACTATTTCGCATGGGTGGACTCAGCCTGACTCTGTCCTGCTGCATGGAGGACACGCCCTGACCCCCGTGTTTCCCAAGAATGGTGGGAGAGCCAGGCCCTGTGGCTGATGGGGGTGCCCTGGTCCTGCCCCTGCTCCTACAGTGAAGGGAAGCAAGCATTTCCCATCCTCTCCAAGGAGTGCCCTGTGTCTTGGAGAACAGCAGTTACATCAGATGAATGCAAACACGAGTGATAAGGAGATGGATTTTCTTGCCCCCATCCCCAATATTTTATTAACCCTTTTCTGATTTACTGTTGCTATTAAACCATTTATGCATACAGGAAACATTGTACCACAAGAAAAATGTATCATCTGTTTCTGGAAAAGGGGATGGGTAAATGTAAACTATCAATAAATGATTTTATGTTCTTTAGCTAAAAATGAGGCATTTAAGTTTTACAGGAAGAGCCTACCTTGTGTGAATTATAAATAATTTGTGAATTATTCCAAATAGAAAACCCTTGGTGTAACATAGCTTATATTTATCCCGGAGCAAATTATGTGTTGGAATTGTATTAGCAAGTGGGAAATAGAATTTTATTTTTTTGAGGGAATTTTTTTAAAGACTGTTTTAGAATGTAATACACTTCAAAATAATGTTGTTATTATTATTCACTGTGGTAATTGTATGGCTGCATAAATTTATTACCATGTCAGGAACCCAATTCTGTCTACACGCAGACCCGGGTACATGTGGCCCCCATCGCACACCCAGCGCTGGGGGCCCAGTGAACACTGGAGAAGAGCGGAGGGCAGGACGCAAGCAGGGCAGGGGCTCGGGGACCGATAAAACATCTTCTTCTGATCCAAGCAAGCAGGCATCCTTGTTGCCACATTCCTCGCATTCAAATGCTTCTGACCAGGTTGCAGCCCGTGGCGCGCGGCTCTGGGGTCTTCAATGCACGGCTGTTGCCAGACAGCCGCCCTCTTGACCCTCACGATGGTTTCACATCAGTCTGAGAGCACGGGGCTCAAATCTTGGCCGAGGAGTGCTTGTCTTGACAGGTGGGTATGTTCCACCTGAAGAAACAAAAACTGTGCTCACGAGCTGTCTTCACAGGGTTTATAAAGCAAGTGGCGGTTCAGAAAGTGTTTTCGGGTCTCTGGGGTCTTGGACAGCATGGTTCCCTTAGAAGGTGTATAGCCGGCAGGGCTCTGGGTTTTGCATGAACAGAAGCCGCCTCGTTGGAATGTAACCTTGGGATAGTTCCAGTTGGGCGAAATCTTCCAACCCACATCGTGATCAGGAAGGCTAGTGGGTGTGTGTGTGGCTGAGTCCTGCCACGGTCCCCTGCACGAGCGGTGTCGCCCGAAGTCTCCAGCCCTGTCTGCCGAACGTCTCTGCTCACAGTGAAGAGAGACGCGGGCGGTAGCCTGAATCCTCCTGACAGGCCTCCCTCTACCAATTTGCCTCGGTGAGTCTGCGACACGTCCCCCGAGCACCTGTTTACCCCTTTCCTAACAGCGTGATACGCCAGATTCTGTCAGGAGCCATCGCTAATCAGGAATAAAAACACCCTGAGTAATAATGCTAACAATTACAATAAACAGAATGCACTGAACTCTTCATGTTGCGTCACAGGCGAGAAACTGTCAAAAGAGGCAAGGAGATTTTACTCTCTAGGAGGGTAGTTATATAATCAAGCAGAAGTCCTAACAAATTAGAAATCATGGACATCTTCAAGTGAAGCATGTGGTTTAAGATAGAAGTTTTAATTTAATGCCTTTATTTTAGTAAAGACATTTACCTTCATTAAAGCCTGTTTAAAAAATGACAATTGTAAATTATTGCCTTCTTGAGGGGGAAAAAAGTGATGCAGAGATTATCAAAGTTCTTAGAGATCAAATAAGTGATTATGGAAGATTTTACAGCATCAATGAGCTTTAAAGACAGTCTCAAAGAGCTTTACCAATTTTGACAGTTTTCTTTCCCAGAGAAGGTGGTTAAATTGATTCCTAGTACTTAAATATTTCTATTTGATTATGAAACTGAGGTGCACATCTGTATCTGCTGAGAACTTCTTGTGTTCTGAGATTATATCTCTCTATATACATCTGCAAATAGAGATATACTCACTAGGTCCTCAAAAAACTAAAACTGGAAAATACACACAGTTATGTCATAGTGGTTTCAAATTTAACCATAAAATTAAATCTATGCTTTTATTGTAAAATCATAAGCAATTGTTCTAACCTCATTCGCGTTATAGTTTCATTCTATGGAAAAGCACACTGTATTTAAGAAAGAATTTTCATGTGATGTAATATGTTTTTAGCAGGCAATAGAAGCAAAATAAGCCATATTAAATTCACATTTAAATATATTTACATATTTTTTGCTATATGTAAAAAATATTTGTGTAGCAAAGAAAATAGAATTGAGAGAACTTCTAAAATTATTTAAGAAAAAACTGATTTAGAAAAAGCATTTTCAAGAAAGCATTTACTACAATGTATTTAATTACAAGGCATTTTTATCTGTCCATTAAGAATAAACCTTAAGGTTTTTACTAAGAAACAATTATTGGGCTTCCCTGGTGGTGCAGTGGTCGAGAGTCCACCTGCCGGTGCAGGGGACACGGGTTCGTGCCCCGGTCTGGGAAGATTCCACATGCCGCGGAGCGGCTGGGCCCGTGAGCTATGGTTGCTGAGCCTGCGCGGCCGGAGCCTGTGCTCCGCAACGGGAGAGGCCACAACAGTGAGAGGCCCGCGTACCACAAAAAAAAAAAGAAAAAGAGGAACAATTATTGCTCAAAGAATGGAAAAGCAACATTTGCCTCTGATTTCAGTATTTCGGGTTATTTTTTCTTTGTTTATTCTAGATTTTTTTAAAAATCAACTTAAAACTCTAAAGGTTTCTGGCAGCATATAGTTTGATTCTAGGCAATTATTATTTATAAAGTTTATTTTTAAAATACCTGTACTTTTAAGAAATACATGGTATTTCTTAATATTTATGCTTGATATGTAAATACATATAAATGAATATTTACTTTACTTTGTGGCAAACTTTTGAGATGGTGATGAAATGAAATAGATTGTATCTGGTGAGGGAACTTAGGTTTTCTAAGTGTCTACCAGGTGCCAGGAATTGTATGTCTGTTAGTGCATATACTCCCCACCTCCCAGAGTCTGCCCAGTCGGTCACATTCACTAAAGGAGACATCAAAGCTGAGAGATAGTATAGACAATTCCCAACTGACAGGACTGGTCCCTGGTATGCTCTCTCTCCCCATTGCCCCTTTATTCTGGAGTTAATCCCAAGTACAGGGGAACCTTGGTGATATCTTGCCCCAGGAGATGAGGTTAAAGGAAGGACCCCCTGCAGATGGAAAAGGTGAGACTCTGGACCTTCTTTACATAGACGCTCTGATTAGATGTGTCCTATAGTTTTCACATTTGAAGAAATGTACCAGAGGGACTTACAGCTTTGGCATAATATAAAGTGAAACTTTTGAACAATCAGGGATAAATCTTAAAAGGTTATTGGTATTATTTGAACAACTTAAACCATGACAAACTACTAACTACTGCTAAGCCTCAATTTCAACGACAATGTGAGAATAACATGGAGCTTTCAGGGTCAATGACAGAATTCATAAAACTCATGTATCATATGGGTATGAAATCCTTTATTGACATCTGCTGTGCTCTTTTCCAGGTATCTAATGATAGGTAAATTATATTAGTCCTCCCACATGGAGGTAGAATTTTGGTGAGTTAAATATTATAATGTATTTAAGAAAAGATTGATCTAAAACAAACCACCAAATAAATATGCAATTGGAAATCTGATTACTGAAATAAAGAAAAATGACAAGATATCATCATGATGGAGAAACATACCATTCAGCCTCTTTGAATACTTGACATTTGAACTGAGGTCTGAAGAATAAAAGAATACAAATGGATGAAGGTGAAAGGATCAAAGGATGAAATGAAGCCAGGCAAATGGGAGCATTTCCTAGACAGAAGCCCCACGACGGCAAGAGGCCCATCACACTGGACGTGACTCAGTGCAGAGGGTGTAAGGGAGGGCGAGCTTTGCCAGTTCATGGGGCCTCGGGGCTGTGGCCAGGGTTCTAGCCCATAACCTCACTGAACTGAGGAGGCACTGAGGAAAAATGAGTGAGGAAGCTGATGAGAATCGGGTTCTGAAAGATACCTCTCACTCCACAGGTGGGGGATGTCTGGGCAGGTTACGCAGAATAGCTGTGCAGAGCCCACTAGGCTGCGCTGACAGCGGCCAGCGAGAGGTGGGATGACAGCTGGGGAGGAGAGATGAGGAGGAGGAAAAGGTGTGAGGGACATTTCAGAGGGGAGTGACCAGGCTGCATGTGAGGCACAAGAAAGGTGACAGTGCTGAGGATGGACCCAAGTGGTCGGGCCTGTTCGTTTTCATAGCAATTTTTTTATGCATAAAATACCGACTGCATTATCTCCATCTTGTTTTATTTATTTATTTTTTAAAACTTTATTTTATTTTATTTATGCGGGATCTTAGTTCCTCAACCAGGGATCGAACCTGTGCCCCCTGCAGTGGAAGCACAGAGTCTTAACCACTGGACCACAAGGGAAGTTCCTATTTCTTTCTTTCTTTTACATTTTCTGTTCCTTGAATTAGCTTTGTTTTTCTCCAGGTTCCCACTTCTGTTTATTCATCTTGGTCCTTCTCTTTAGATACAACAGTTTTCCTGAAATATCCATATTATTTACCTGTCTTTGTGAATCATAAATTCCTTGCTTTTCTGTTTTTTAAGAAAAAAGGACTAGGAGTCTAACACTGGACAGCTGAAGAGGACTCCTTCTGCAGGAGTGTGGTGGGGCAGCCTCTAGTGGCCTCTCCTGACCCACATCTGACCCTGGGGTCTGTGTGTAGGTCAACGGTATTGGGCAGCAACCGTCACGAGGCGGGTGTGGGTGCAGAGGAGGCTGCGAGGCGTAGGCGGGACCCTCTCCCTCCACACTGTGAAAATGAAGAGGGCGGTGCTGGGTGCAAAAGCCCATGCCAGGACAACTTCCTTCTTCTCCCCAGCTTGTCATTTCCTCTGGTCACTGATGGCTGTTTTTAGACCGAGGGTGCTGACACTTGTTCTGGCTTCTGCATCCTTCTCCAGTTTCTCTTCTCTGCAAAACTCCTGCTCTGGTTCATCTGTTACTACCCTCCCATCCTCTCGTGAGGCACTAGATTTTTGTAAAAATGTCTGACAGACTGATACCCTACTCCCGGGATTCTCATAAGTTTAATGATCACATCAAGGAGACTTTTTAAGGGAGAAAAGGTAAATCTGTGTGAAAGCTTTTGCTCTATTGTTTATAATTTGTTCATCAGAATGTTCTAATGTATCCATTTTATGCAACAAGAAATTAGCAGGGTTTTCTAATTTCCTAGGAATATCAAAAGTGTTGTATCATTCAGGGTTCTCCAGAGAAACAGAACTAATAGGACAAATGTAGATACATAGAAAGCGATTAATTATGAGGGATTAGTTCATGTGATAGTGGAGGTTGAGAAGTCTTCTGATCTACTATCTACAAGTTGGAGGCCCAGGGAAGCCGGTGACATAGCCGATGGCTTGAGAACCGGGGCAACCCACAGGGTAAGTCCCAGTCCAAGGGCAGGAGGAGATCTATGTCCCAGTTCAAGTAAGTAAATCAGGCACGAAGAGCAAATTTGCCCTTTCTCTGCCTTTTTGCTCTATTCAGGTCCTCAAGGGATTGGATGATACCCACACTTCTTTACTCAGTCTACCAATTCAAATGTTAATCTCATCCCTAACCAGACACACTCAGAAATAATATTTAGCCAGCTATCTGGGCACCCTGCAGCCCGGTCAAGTTGACCCATAAAATTAACCATTACATCCCCACAATCTAAATGTGAACGCATACAAACAAAGCCCAGGTAAAAGAACAATTCTTGGGAAAGGGTAACCGGTGGCTTCAGAAACTCATTGAAGGAGAAAGGGCAATCTTATATTCCTGAACTGAATGACTTGAAATGTGGGGATCTCATGGAAATGCTCTACCTTGTCTGGTTTTGATCTGTTGCAGACAGTGTGATTCATGATATTATGCAATTAATACCAGAATCTCTGATATAATGAGATGCCTTTGGGGTGCAAATGAGGATCATTAAATGACACGGAAAGAAAATAATCAAGGAATAGAAGAAGCTAGACTAGATAAGGTTAGAGACATTTCTATTAACCACACCTGTACTTGCTTTGTCAATTCTTCAATAAGAAGAAATGAAAGTTAATATCAAATATGTACCATATATCATTGCAGTCATTACATTTATAGCAAAGCACAATTAAAATAAGTGGTAGGGCTTCCCTGGTGGCGCAGTGGTTGAGACTCCTCCTACCGATGCAGGGGACGCGGGTTCGTGCCCCGGTCCGGGAGGATCCCACGTGCCGCGGAGTGGCTGGGCCCGTGAGCCATGGCCGCTGAGCCTGCACGTCCGGAGCCTGTGCTCCGCAACGGGAGAGGCCACAGCAGTGAGAGGCCCGCGTACCGCAAAAAGAAAAAAAAAAAAAAAGTGATAAAGTTATTTTGTAGTGTGAGTTCAGGAAACTCCATTAATTCTTCTTTCAATATCATATTAATACCTCAAATTTAAGAACATACTTTTGTATTGTGCTGGATCAAGGCAGAATTCAACTTGAAAATTACAGGTAAAATGCTGGTGTTCAGAATGAGGAGACAAGAAAAGTGGTGCCCTAAGAGCATATCTATTTTTTTTTTAATGTATTGCCCTCTGACTCTGTCTCATATTTGATGCATGGATAATTTAATAGTCTGATGTTTGTAACCTTGGATTCTCATGGATCCAATAGCTAGATGTACAGCTGATCCGGCTTCAAAGAGCCTCAAACCGTAAGTCAATTTTTTTGTGGTATTCTCTGGGCTTCGCATTTTTCGCTAGAGTCTGCAAGGACTCTTACCCCAGATAGGTTTAAGAACCTTTGTGGTAAAAATTTGGGAAAAACGAGTTAAGAGATTTAAGAGTGGGGAAAAGGGATTTTTCTTTTAATTAGCAGCAGCCCTCAAGCACCCCGAGGCTTTTGCTCACCTAGCTCTACAAATGGAATAAAAGGGCTATTTTGAAACATGTAAGAAAAGGAGGAATGAGCAAGGGATACAGCGGGCACTTGTTCTCCTGTTTCTCTTGCATCCCACTTGAAGGGGCGGGGCAGGGGATTGGCCGCCCTCAGCCTGCTGGACGCAGAGGCTGAACACTGCAGAGGCAGCCGAGGACGAGAAGGGGGAAAGCCAGCCCCAGGCAGGCAGCACGCTAGGTGGACAGCGCTGGTTCACGAGCTTTGTGGACTAGAACCCTCAGTGTGAAACAGCTTTTAATTCTGCAGTGCCGTTACCACCCACTACAACACCAAACTATAATTTCACTAATTAGAGTTCAACTTAGTCTGCAAACGCACACTATTTGCTATTTTGCCTTATTTATTTATTTATCTGTAAAGACTTTGATTCTACAATACCATTTGGATCTTGACTTCCACTTTGGAATCGGGCTGACAGTTTGATAAATATTATCTCAGAGGACCTCACAGCCTGATAATTCTCCTCTGGAAGCCTGAACAACTGTGTTAGTCTTAAATGCAAATCAAACCCAAGAAGAAGGCGTGGGTTGACACTGGTTGGCGTGACACTCCGCCTAACAGCTTACTGTGCCGAATCTAACAAAGCCAAAGAAAAGAGCCAACGACAGGAGAATTTAGAGCCAACATCCCACACTGAAGAGCACAGTGCAAGCCTGGTTCAGCCCTGCAGCCCCGGAACTCTCTTCCTTTATAAGATTCCTTGATTTCCTTCCATCTACATGGCGTCTCTCTGCCCAGGTGACAAATGGGTTCTGATGTGGAACAGGGTGTGGGTATCTAGTCCCCTGGGAGAGAGATGACAGAATGCCTGGCTCCACCACCTTGCCCTGGTTTCCCGTGAGCAGTTGTATATTTATGACTCTCCAGGAGATCTTCACACTGACAAACAAGGATGTTTATTGATGGCTTACAGAGGAGTAGTACCACATTTCACTGAATCTAAGTCGCCACCTGCTGCAACTCGCATCCTGATTTTAAACATGTTGCAAAGTAAAAATATGTGCATATTTAAACTGATGGAGAAATCCAGACATAGGAAACTCATTCAGGAAAAGAACAGACTAACTTGGTGATCTCAGATCCACAAAAAATGAATGTGTACTAGAATGTTACTCTGAGGTTCTTTCAGTTCTATATGTATAACATATAATATACCATCTAGAAGCCCATCTACAGGTAATTGGTAAAAATAAATTATACCACACCTGGATTATGGAATAGTATGTAGCCACTACAGTATGAATTAGATCTACCTGCAGGGCATCTGAATTGCAATGGTTATATATATAATGTTCTTTTGTTTGTTTTTGTTTTCCTTTTCTCCCCAGCTTTATTGAAGTATAACCGTTATACAAAAATGCACTTAATGAATGTATAAAACTCGGTGAGTTTAGACATATATATGCACTTGTGTTATTATCACCACAATCTAGTGGAGAACAAAATAGGTTTCAAAACAGTATTATGAGTATTAAGATCTCATTTTTATAATATTTATAAATGTCAGTGCATCACACACGTCTGGGCGTATAAAAATTAAATAGTCTGCAGTTATTCTTTCTGAGAGGTGGCATGTTTTTGGGTGACAGGCAGTGTCTATGTTTGAATTTACACTTCTGTGTGTGTGTTTGTTAGACGTTTTGTTTTTCATGTTAAGTATAGATTTCTTTATAATTAGCAAGAACGGTAAAGGCATTTCAGCTGTGAAAAAAAATCTGTAATCTATATCTTTAAACTGTTAACCAATATGCAATTTATGTGGATATAGTGGTGAACAAAAACAAACAATATCCCTGTTTTCTCAGAGTCACAGTTAAGTCTGAGACAGAGCTGCGCTGAACACATGGCGCAAACCCTGATGGTCTGACGGCAGAGGCGGCCTTGGATGGAGAGCCTGATGGAACCTGGCCCGAGGGAGGGCGGGGGAGCTGCGGCTGCTCAGAGCGGCTTCGGAACCCAGGGCATTTGGTGGGGGAAGTGGGGAGGATCGAGTGGAGGGAGGAAGGCAGAAACGCCAGATTACGATTACGTCTGGGGAGCTGCGGTTTGAGGGGCCCTGAGACGTTCAAGTGAGGCGTCTGACTCTGAAGCTCAGAGGACCGGCTTCAAGTGGACAGAACATCCGGATCCCATAGGGAGGGTGACAGGGGACTGTCCTGGGGCGGCCGGGAAGGGAGAGGGGGCTCCGGGAAGCCTCTGAGAGGTGTCCTGGGGGCAGGAGGGATGACACAGCCAAGAGGAGGAAGGGCAGAGCTGGGCCCAGGGCGGGCGCTGCGGGAGCTGGGGTGACCTGGGCAGACGCGTTTCAATGCCACAGGCGGTTTTGGTCGGGGTGCTGGGGGCGGAAGCCACCACGTTGGGGGCG
The DNA here is from genome assembly GCF_026419965.1 of Kogia breviceps. Classification (NCBI taxonomy): domain Eukaryota; kingdom Metazoa; phylum Chordata; class Mammalia; order Artiodactyla; family Physeteridae; genus Kogia; species Kogia breviceps. The sequence goes on from NC_081312.1 coordinate 162,060,394, forward strand.
AGGCAGGGGGAGAGGATGAGGCATCTCTCCCGAGGCTGGACAAGAGAGGGGGACCGAGCCGAGGGAGGCTGTCTTTTTCCCTCCTAACCTGGGAGAGACTGGCCAGGTATGAAGCCTTGTGACGATGTCCTCCCATGAAGCGACTGCGAATACAGGACAGGAGGGGCGTGTCCCCGCGGCGGCGTGCAGGAGGCAGGAGAGCCAGGCTCCCAGGAGGCTCCCGGCGGGGGCGCCCCGCCTGCAGCTCCGCTCCCGGACTTGGGCCCCAAGGGGAGCCCCTTTACCGTGTGTTCTGAGGATTCACACCAAGCTCCCCGCTTCTGGTGGGGCACCCGGGATGCCGACGAAGGACACGACCTCAAAGACACGGCGACTCGGGTGTACACACTCCCCCCACCCCACCGCGTGAACACACCTTTCCAAACCTTTTACGGAAAGCTGTTGTCTTGGAAAGGCCCCGAGTTGAAAACACACACGGAACGTGCTCTTTATCTGTTGCATAAACACTTACTGAACACCTGCTGAATACAGATACTGCAGGGGCTACGTGGAGACACGTAGCGACTGGAGTTCAGGGGCTCCGTCAGTCCCCAAAGCCTGTGCTGCAGGAAGAGCGGGTGCCTGAAAACTGGCCCTGCCCCACCCGGACAGCAGCGCTCAGAAACGTGCATGAAAGCGTGTTTCCAACGCTCCGGACACGCGAAGCAGACTGAGGACAGCGCAGATGGCCCTCGGAGCTTCCTAAGGAAACCTTTATCAGGAGGTGTAGAAGGTAAAACCCAGCTATGGAGCAGAAGCTCCCCATCTACTCCGAGAACTGAGAGCAGGACGGTTTCTGTCCCTCGCACACCGGGAGGGGCCCACTCTCCCCATTCCCACTCACTGGAGGGCTTGTGAAATCACACATTCTAGAGGCTGGACCACACCTAGGATTCCTGATTTAGTAGGTTTGGGGGTGGGTGGTTGGGGCCAGAGAATCTGCATTTCTGACAAGTTATGTTGCGGAAACTGCTTGTCCAGGGAACCCTACCTTGAGAACCATCCCAGGGCATTTCATCATTTGCAGGGTTGAAGGCTGGTGCCCCACCATCCCAGACTGCAGAGTGGACGGGGCCTTGAGCATGGCAGCAGTTCTGGTCCTGGGGGAAGAAGACATTTGATGAGCAGCTAACTGTGGCCTCCCATGCCAGCCCCAGTACCTACAGATGCCAAAGCCAAGGGAGCTCACCCTCCCAAAGCAGAGGGCTGTGAACCACAGTCTAGGGGCCAAGTACTACCCATCTTGTTCCTGGAAGCAAGTAAATAAAGTTTTATTGGAATGCATCCACACTCAATCACTTTCATGTTGTCTAAACTGCTTTTACATCACAGGGCAGAGCCAAGTAGTTGCAGCTGAGACAGGAAAGCCCATAAAACTGGAGCTATTCCTATCCCTAGTACTTGTGTTAATAGCAAATTTTAGCCTTATTATAAGCCCTGAAGGCCCCACTGTTTCATATGGTAGATTAGACAAAGCTGATAATAGTAGTGTAGATTAAATCCTACTTATGGGTCTTTGGATAGAATTTACAATAAAACCAAGGTATACGGTCATCCCTCAGTATCCAAGCGTGATTGGTAATGAGACCTCCCCTCCCCCACCCCGCCCAGATACCAAAATCCAGTATCTCAAGTCTTTTATGTAAAGTGGTATAGTATTTGCATGTAACCTGCCCACCTCCTGCCGTAAATTTTAAGCCATCTCTGCACTACTTATAACACCTTATACAATGGAAATGTTATGTAAATAGTTGCCAGTGCATGGCAAATTCAAGTTTGGCTTTTTGGAACTTTCTGATTTTTTTCTGAATATTTGCCACCTGCAGTTGGTTGAATCTGTGGATGTGGAACCCACGGATATGGAGGGTCGACTCTATTTCCATCCTCATGGCCAGTTCTGGCTGTGGACCAGGGTGATTCTGGCATCCCGGGAGCCTAGGATTTCCCTTCTTGGAGGACACCTGGGAACTCCCGGCAGAGTGGCCGGTGGTGACTACAAACAGAACGGCTCCCCTAAGCACTGCGTGCCTCGGGCTTTGGCCTGGGCACCCCTGCACCGCAGGCAATCCTGCCGAGGGACTGACATGTGGAATAGGGGCCGTGCGCAGCTGTGTGAGGGGAGCACAGAAGGGCCTGAACAAGGGGACAGTAAAGAGCTCTAAACCTGATGGTGGGTGTTGTTTCATGTTTTTGTTTTTGTTTTGTTTTGTTTCTGCTGACTTTACCTTCCTGCTACTTAGTACAGGCAGGCATGTTATAAAGATGATGTAATTCTGCTTATCACATTGTGAGCTGTGTCCTATTCCTATCAGCCACTTGAAGATTCTACTCTGGATCTCAGGGATTTACTTGTCCAGGAATAAAGGGCCGACAGCAGCTGCAGTAGGCCTTGAATGCCGGCATCTGGCCACGTTCCTGCTTCTCCCAGCACCGTTCCCGAGGCAGGTGGGCTGCAAGAGCCATCTGAGGACGAGGCTGGTGGCAGCAGGACTAACCTTCAGCCAGTTCACGCCTGCGTATCTTTGCTGCTTTTCTATGGCCTCCGCCATCATGGCTGTTAAATAGTTTTTGATATTATTTTAGGATATATCGTCTAACTTTTAAATGACAGTCACAATGCGATTTGAGTTAAATGAGAGTTACGAATACACGTGTTCAGTGATATGTGTTCTGATTGTTCAGATTGACAGAAATTGTAGGACGTTTTTATAATGATGCATTATAGGTAATGGGGGTGTCAGTCTGACATAGAAAGTCATGAGTTGTGTCTGTTTTTTATCCATTCTGCAAAACTTAATTTTATATTATTATAATATATAAAGTGTACCTGAAATTATCATCCTTGATATTAACCCCTCCCACCTTTAGAAGTCTGTTCTTTGCCTGCTATAAAATGGCAGATATGCATTTTCCTTTCATCCGAAAACAAGCCGGCTAAAATATAGGTCCTCAGAGGAGAAAAACGCTGCCTTGCAAGTTAATAGAGAAATGCCATCACTGCAGCTGTAAATTAGGCTGCACACTTTTGTACTGGTTAGAGGTGGGTTTTTTTGCAGACAGTTTTATATCATAAATGCCAAATTAACTGCTGTAGATTATGGTACTGATCTTTATTGTTATTTTATACGAATAGACTCTCATAAAAATTCACCCGATCTCAAATGTAAAAATAGATACTCATAAAAAGTCAGAAACCTGGGCAGGGGAGAGGAAGGATGGGTGACGAAAAGCCTATTTAATTCTTGGACTGCTCTGCAGCGTTAATTTATATTGAAATCTTGGTTTTGCCTGAAGTAGAATAATGAAATCAAGTTGTGGGGTTTTTTTAAAAGTTACTTATTTATTTAATTATATGTTTATTTATTTATTTTGGAGCCTATGCCTGTCTGAGTACTTTTTGTTCTAATCTAGAAAAAGACGTTGTCAGAGTCAGAAGAACTAAAAATTCTTAGTTCAGAAGAACTAAAGTCAGAACTAAAGAATCTGGAGTGAATCTTTGCTTGAGACTCTGTGCCTTATATTTTTCATAGGAAATACAGTTTTAACCAGTGGTATTTTTTTAATGCTTTGGTATAAATTCTCCATTTTACAATTATATGCCATTAAATGCATGGTAATAAAACCCTCTGTTCTGCATGGTCTTTAATATGAAGAGTGTTATCTGAAGTTTATTTCAAATGTATTCAGACAGTGACTACTGAGTACTGTGAAGGTCCATTAAAAAGTGCTTCTCTTTGCTCTATGTTCAGTTTTTCTCCAAGTCAGACTATGCCTCTTGTCTGTCTAGTGATATATGATATGTCTCTCTTCAGATAATGTAACTACCACCTTTATAATCCATGGATCATGATTATAAACAAAATGTGTCTTTTTTTAATTTCTGGAATTTATCCTCTAGCTATATTGAACTTAGACTTTTAATGAGGGTATCAGAATTATCTACTGCAATTCCTAGACTAAACAATGTGTGTTTGAGTATCAAATAGTATTGTAGCTGTTAGAGTGTAGATGCTTAATATACACTTTAAAATGAATGGGTTAATGAAAACAGACAGTGTCTTCAGTTCAAGGCTTTTAAATGTCTTGAAATCCCTTATTTGCAATTGTTATCATCTGCAGAATTTGTCTTATTGTCCTGGTTCATTTATTTATTTTCTTAAAAATTATTAACTCGGTCTTCAGCCCTCACATTAGATAATTTGAATTAATTTTATGCCTATGCTTAAAAACTTTGAGGTGCTGATTTCTTTTATACCCAGGTGGTGGGTGATTCATGCCGATAACGTAGATCGATCTCCAGGTGTCTCAGTTACAAAAGCCAAATGTTTCTACTGTGGCTTTGAGGTCTGGGCCATTGCTGAGTCCCAGGGGATATTCACTGGTTTCCTAGAACCACATCTGCTTTAAGCCGTCAGCCAGAAAAGAAAAAAAAATCAATCAAATCAAAAAGTATGTGTGTGATCTGTGAAGATATGTCCATGTACAACTGTGTGTTAAAAGGGCCAAAGTTTTCAAGCAACGAACTGTAAGAGCCCACAGAAAGTTTCCCCATCACTTCTAATGCTCACATTCCTCCCTTGGTGTGTGGGATCCTCACTCGGGTGAGCTGAGTCATTTTGCTGAAGATTAAGAAGCCAATTGCAGACTCTTCCATGCTGACCATTTTAAAAAGAATCATATCTTTATATATATATATATATATATATATATATATATATATATATATATATATTTAACATCTTTATTGTAGTATAATTGCTTTACAATGGTGTGTTAGTTTCTGCTTTATAACAAAGTGATTTATATTTCAATAGCCTGAATTTTTAATTTTGCTACCAAAATGCAACAGCAAAAGAGGAAATAATGCAGGAGAGCGTGAAGAAGAAGTTGAGGGGAGACCATATGAAGTCGGGCCCACCCAGGCAGCAGGAGCGACAGTGCCTTGCGAACAGCAGGGCGGTCATCGTGTTGCAGGAAACCATCGCTTCTGCCATCTTTTTATGGCTGGTAATCTGTTAACAGATGTCGCACATGGAGTTATCACTGCCCAAACTTCACAAATGTAAACACATTTCAACCTATTTTTAGACAGGAATTGGCTGTGCTATTATAATGCTAAAATTTAACTGGAATTTAAATGGAACTAAAATGCTCCATGGAACTTAGGACTCTGTACACACACACACACACACACACACACACACACACACACACACCAGTGCACACACAGTGTGTTTTGTTGGAATAAGAGAGGAGGTCAAATAGATAACTAATGAGAACCTGCTGTATAGCACAGGGAACTCTACTCAGTGCTCTATGGTGACCTAAATGGGAAGGAAATCCAAAAGAGAGGGGATATATGTATACGTATAGTGGATTCACTTTGCTGTACAGCAGAAACTAACACAACATTGTAAAGCAACTAAACTCCAATAAAAAAAAGAGTGGAGGTCAAAACATGCTCTCAAAATTCTGGGGTCAAAGTATACTCTTAAAACTGTGTCCTCCATATTGAAACAAAATGCATTGACAGGTGTAATAGCAGGAAAAAACAACACGATATTTGAAAGGGAAATTTATGACAGCCGCAACCTTTTTGAGTGGAAAGACCGTAATGCTTTTCTTTTCATTCTTCTTTGCCTGCAAACAGCCAGGGCCATGAACAAGTGTAGCAGAAAGCCTCCTGGTGCTGGGAAAGGAAGGCGTCTTGTTCTTGTTTGGGCATAAAGAACGCGGCCATCCTTTTTTTCTACCTCCCTGTTTCCCCAGCATCATTAAACGCGTGTTCTCTGTTCTAGTCATTTTGAGTCAGTCACTAACTGAACTGTCTTTTGTGCTCTGGCAAAGATAATGTATCTGGGTTTCCTTAGTGATATTCTAAACACATTTTTTTTTCTGTGCTCCCATACAGAGCACATAGTTTTGGAGGAATTCCTGTTGTGTGGGAGGCCAGCTCAGCCCCATTCACACACTCAGCCTCCCAGATGTGGCCCCTTGGGCTTGGCCCTATCTCGGTTCCAGCATCCTTGTCGACAACCACAGTGGCCTTTCTTCATTTACTTATTTACTTTGTATTTGTGTGGTGTACTTCAGCTTTTTTTTTTTTTTTTTTTAATCTTCCATTGAGTACGTTAGGATTGTGAAAAAAAGTTTGCTCCAGGAAAAGGGAGCTGAAATGCCCACTGATTCCTTTAATTGCATAAATGGGGGGGTGGCAGGAGGTGGGGGAGGGCAGGTGGAAGAGAAAGGAGAGGAAATCAGCACCCCGGATCGTCAGATAAGATGCCCCTCTATTAAAAACTCCAGACATGAGACCGGGAAGTTGGCACCAGACAGGGGATCGCTGTTATTACAGTTCTTGTTAAAATTTGACCCGCAGGGTGAGATTTTAAAAACTCAGCGAAACAGGGTACTGACCTCTTCAAAACTCTCAGATGTGCACAGGAGATGAGACCCGAGATAATATTTATGGTGCTTTTTGACTAAGGAAGGTCACTGTGTGACAATTTCAGGGGGACACCTGCAGCACGGCTTTGTCAACAGGGCCTTGAATGCGAACAAAACACACACAGTCATTTCCCACCAGGATGTGACATCCGGGGCCGACCCTGAACACAGGCACATCTGGAGGATGACTATTTCGGGCAGCATTTTCTCCTCTGGTCTGTGACTTAATCTGTCGGGTATCTGGGAGGGGGTCAGAGAGAAGATCTGCCTTCAAAGTGTGAATGTCTTCAAGTGTGGCTGGGGGAGTGGACCAGGGGCTAGGGAGCCTTGAAGCGCAGGCACTGAGCTGCCAAAGCCACTATTCTGAGGCTGATTTAACCAGAACAGTGGGGGAATCAGGGCTCTCAAGTAGGCCAGGGCTTAAAAATGAGTGATATAAATGTTACTCATTGTACGATTGAGGGAAAGCCATCATGCACAGGAAGCGATTACAATTCTTTATCTTCTGGGCCCCGTCGCTAAGGAAACTCTGACTCAGTGCATGAAAGACAGCAGTCCCTTTGGAGTTCAGGCCAGTTAGTCATGATAGCTCCGGATCCTCTGGTATTAATAGCAATCACATCGACCAAGTGGACAGTCCTTAAAGTCTGAAGAAATGTCCACATGTATAAGCCTGCTTTATGCACATTAGAAGTCAATGTTATTCATCCTCATTTTTCAAATAAAGAGATTGAGAGCTACAGTCTGGCAGGAAAAAAAAGATTCAAATCCAGGTCTTCTAAGTTCAGGTTTAAGCTTCATTGTCCTGCTACGCTAGAGCTATTCTGCTTAAACACACAGGTCTTTAAGCTTTTGTGCAGAATCCCGCAAATGTCAACCAGATGCTATTGCATGATGCGAATGCAGTATAGACTGGTGTGTACGTGGGAGGTGTGCACTTTCATCTCTCAATTTTTAATCAGAAGAAAAATGCTGACTTGTGCTTGACTTTTACCAAAAAGTTTTCCTGGTCCTGCAGAAGGAACTGTCTTCTGGCATAATTAACTCAGAGGAAATATGTGTCTCTTGGGGCTGAAAAACTTGAGGGAGGTCCTAAATTACATGGACATCACATACTTTCATAAGCTACTTTGTTCTTTTTTAAAAATCATCTCAGGAATCGTTTATTTTTTGGAGATGGCAGTCTTATTTACACTGAATAACAGTTTTATATGGGTTATCTTTCATTCATGGTGAGGCGATGAGAAAAGAAAGCAAAATTTGTTTAGAGCTCCAGTGAAAAAATAATTGATTGGATGGTAGGTTAACTGTCAAAATCAGAACTTTCCCATACTATCTGAGGAATGAAAACACATCCTGATTAGTAACCCTCACCAAGTTCGGAAGGTTAGAGGTGATTCAGTCTCCATGAATGTGGTCTGGTCTTATTTTAAGAAGGGCCTCTGAGTCATGTGGAGTTGTGTCAAAATATGTGTTATGTTATGTTATTTTAAAAAGGCAGCTTGGAGGGAGGAAATTGAACCATCTTTTTTTCCAAAAAAACTCTGCCCTTTAATGGAAGAAAAGGGCAAGTCAATTCCCACACATCTCACTTACTCTCTGTAATGCAGGATCTGATGTATTTTACCACAGATATATTCTAAATGAGGTTTGCTATAACCTTACTTACTTAGAGCATTTTAAGTTTGTAACTTGAGCTGTTCTTACTTAATATTTATTGTTAGATATGGTTACATGCACTGCTTAGAATCGAATGAAATTTACTATTCATCTATTACGATCTTGACTGATTAAGTATCTGGAATGATGGTTATACAGATACATGTACTATTTTAATCAATATAAAATATGCAAAATTTTAAGTGAGCTTCAGTTTTCCCAACCAGAAATATAGGAGTAGAACCAATCTTGCCTATATTCCTGGGCAAGCACATGGGGTAGGGGCATCAGAGGTGTGTCATGAGAAGGGGACTGACCTTCTCAGGCAGGGGTGAAGAAGGCAAAGAGGCGCCAGAATTAAGGGATCAAGATCCCTAGCTTCATAGGAATTTGCTCATATAAACACATGCCAAACGTCCCAAGCCCATGTCTTTCCAATAAATGTCCTAAATTTAATAAAAGAGATGCTGTGAATTTGGGAATTCAATTTGGGCTGCAATTCACCACTCCTAAAATGAGGGCTTGGGCTTAATTTTCAGCAGTCTAGGCCCTCTGGCTACAGGAGAGAAGATTTCTTACAGGGCCAATCTAGGAGCTTTTTGGTTCCTTCTGTAGATCTTAATCTAGGAATTTAAAGCCCTGAGCACATCATTTTCTTTTCCTAAGTTGTCTAGTATAGTTAGAAGCAACCAACCAACCTGATTAGACTCCTATTTTTCACCAAAATGTTCAAACTCAGTAAATACTTGGCCACCCAGAACCTCATCCTCCATAGGCACGTAAGCGCAAGTGTGTAAAGGTAATCATCTGAGTGACTGCTTTGCCACCACAGGTTAAACACTCCTTTACCACTGGATATGGGGTCCTTTGTGTCTTAAATCTAATCAGATGAGAAAACCATCCCAGAAAACCCAGAAACAAGAGAGCTCATCCTTAAGATTCTGTCCCTCAGGAAACACTCTCAATACCAAATTCTATTTCCGGTTTAAATCAGACAAGCAGAGCAGATCTACAGCTCTGTGTTTGGGTATCTGACCTTCTGAGCAGTGAGAGCTGCTCAGGCCGACTCTGTGAGGCTGTGGTCTCTGTGTCTGATGCCGGAGCCCCAAGCCCTGGGAGGGGAAGGAAGACGGGTGTGGGGTGGAGAGAATAAGCTGAAGCCAAAGCCAGACTGAAACCCATGTCAGCCCTTGTCACCTCTGACCTTGGGCTACATGGAAGACTCTAGGTGCACTGTTGAAGGAATGTCTGAGTACTTTCTCCTAAGCTTTTCCAATTGCTTCAGCAAGACTGCCTCACGGCTATTCTTAAGTCATCTAGAAGCATTCTTAAAGGCCAGCACTTGGTTATTACCTTTCAGTTCCTCTTCCACAAAGGTTTTTCAGAAGCTTTCTTCATCATGTCATCAACGACACGATATTTGTAAAGTAATAGATGCATAACACACGTCACGCAAGGGCTATGGGCGAGCTCCGCAGGTAAGAATCTCCACTGGCCTGCGGTGAAGACGATTTCACTGTCAGAAGCGCAGTGTAAGTTTCCCTGTCTGCCTCCTGCTGATTCCAAGGGCGCTCACCCAAGTGATGAGTAACTTCAGATGATGGGGTGAGTCACTGGACACTGCAGTTTGAATTGAGTGGTCAGTCCCCTCCTGGCCTGTGGTTGGGAAAGCATTGGAATAACGGAACTGAGGGTAAAGAAGATGCAGCTGGGTCTTCTCAGGTCACAGCCCGAGGACCTGGGAGGAAAGGACACCCAGGAAAGAGGGAAGCCCAGCCAAGACGGATGGGTGTGCTCCGTGCTTCCCTGTGCTGCTCTTGCCTTGAGGTTGAACACAAAAAGCTGATAGACTGTGAACAGTCATAGACCAATTATCTAAGCTGTGACAGCAAAATGCAGAGCTGCTCACTAATGATCCTCAAGGAAACATGGCCGGACTCGATCACTTCCCACCACCAGCGTTCTGAGGAGGGAGGGTGTTTAAAAATCTGCTCCAGGGCTTCCCTGGTGGCGCAGTGGTTGAGAATCCGCCTGCCGATGCAGGAGACACGGGTTCGTGCCCTGGTCCGGGAAGATCCCACATGCCGCGGAGCAACTAAGCCCGTGAGCCATGGCTGCTGGGCCTGCGCGTCCGGAGCCTGTGCTCCGCAACGGGAGAGGCCACAACAGTGAGAGGCCCGCATACCGCAAAAAAAAAAAAAAAAAAAAAAAAAAAAAAAAAAATCTGCTCCAAGAAGATATGAATTTGCACAGGTTACGGAGCAGAATTTCCCTGGACAGAATCTTTGCCAGCAACCGAGATGCAAAGCAGGACACCTTCTCCTGGAACAGACGATGCCAGGGCTCAGAGTGTTTGTCAGGGAAAAGCAGAAGCAATGATGTTGAAATGGAAAAATGACCCAGAGAGAAAGTCTCGAACTTATTGCTCAGAAAATGATTATTTTGGGGGGAGACAGGGTTGGGGTCAAACATTTAATATTTTGGTAACCAGCATCTTCATAGCATGTGGTTGAAACTTCTGTCCCATATTCATCGGCTTCCCTCACTTGGATCCTCCTCATTAATGTTTAAATGTGCTCAGGTCTCCCCCCATTTTAGGAGGACCCCAAGGTTACATGTGTCACATTAAGATACATGAAGAATAGATGCTCTGTAGTAACTTAAAGAGGATCCAAACCTCCCCAAGTACTTAATTGGGAGGTTAGATGAGTCTACATTTTAAAGTCTGTTTGGGGAACACGGTCATATGCATCAGGCTCTTTTCTCAGATTTCCTTTGGGGTCTTGTTGGAGAAGCAGAACCTGGGATCTGTACAGTCAGCTCCTTGCCCCGGTCCCTGGCTCCCCATCCTTCAGGGCCCAGGTGCCCCAGTAGCATCTGATTCGGGTTCTGGATGCGTCCCAGTCCACAGTCCTGACTTGGTGGTTTGCTTAGACTCTATTAGTTCTGCCTCGGCCCTCCTGGTCGCTGGGTGCACCCTGAAGTCCAGATCTTTCTCCCAGTCGGTCTACGCTGCCCTCCCTGTGGACCTTGGCTGTTTTGCCTCAAGCCCTGCAGGCAAGTTCCACAGCCATGCACTCAGGAGGAGTTCTGCGTGGCTACCATGCTTCAGAGGACGCCAGGATATCTCAGAGAGAAGCCCCTGGGCTCTTCTCACCTCGCCAAGGGGCTCCATCTCATGTGCTCTGTGTGACAATAACACAGCGGTGGCCGAGTAGAAACCCGTGATCCCAAACAGACAGCTAAGCGGAAGCCCCTGCCTCCCAACTTTCCCTCCAAGCGCTTCCCGTCTGCAGGGGCTGGGGAGCACGTGTCTCCATGCTGCTGCCCCACTGCCCTCTGATCTTTTTCCCAAAACAGACGAAGAAGCCTGTTCCTCCTCGCCCCTCTTCAGGGGCACCTGCCTTCACCCTTTCCTGAGGCTGTAAGCATTGAACATTGTAAAGCCGGTGAACATGCTTTATTAGAATATGTGGGAAAACATATTAGCTTAATATTCTCAAAATACATCTCTATTATGTCCTTTGAGGAAACAACCCAAACCCTTACTTCCTGACTGTCCCCCGTCCCAGGGCACATGCTCAAAGACATCGTCTAAACCAAAAACTCCTGGTTTCCGGTCCCTCACCCTCTCCCACTCCTTAGCTCCCTTCAGCCTGATTCCCACCCCTCCCTCCACTGACACATCCTGTAGAAGGTCAGTGACCCCCATGCCAGCAAAGCCAAGCACAATTTTCTTACATCCAACTTGACTACTCGAGGGCATTTGTCACTACTGGTCAACCCTCACTTTGTGAGACCCTCGCTTCCCTTGGTTTCACTCGAATGTTCTTCCATCACTGGTCTCCTTCTCAGGTTCATCTTGGGCCTGGATCAGCCTTGCCTTGGAGTCACGTGAGACCAGGCTTTGTTCTCAGCCCGGGCTCTCTTCCAGTCCCTCCCATGCTTTCAACAGTCAACCGAACATCAGTGAATCTCTAAGGCACAAAAGTAGCCCAAACATCCCGCCGCACACCTGCAGCCTACAGCCACTGCACTCAAGGAATCCCATATTTAGGATCCCTTTTAAGGGATCTTTTCCCTCCACATGAAGGTAAGCTCGCTGGGTTTGGGAACAGGACTACTGTGGCTAATCAATATCACCCCAACATAATACAGTGCCCTAGGACAGGTGGTCAATGAATCATCTTTCGAATGAACGAATGAATATTGGAAAGAATAAATAAATGAACTACAAATCATTTGCTATAGTAAATAAAATGATCTGGTAACCAAAACATAATGAAATTACCTAAAGACAAATTCTATTGGCTCAACCAAATGTTTCCATTCCATTATCTCAGTATTATTTCTGCTTCTTGTAGGTTTCCCTTGTAATTTTTTTAAAATTTAATTGTGGTAAAAAACACATAACATGCTGTTCCATTGATCTATATTTCTGTTTTTGTGCCAAAGCCCAGAGATAAACCCATGCACATATGGTCACCTTATCTTTGATAAAGGAGGCAAGAATATACAGTGGAGAAAAGACAGCCTCTTCAATAAGTGGTGCTGGGAAAACTGGACAGGTACATGTAAAAGTATGAGATCAGAACACTCCCTAACACCATACACAAAAAAAATCCTCAAAATGGATTAAAGACCTAAATGTAAGGCCAAGACACTGCAAAACTCTTAGAGGAAAACATAGGCAGAAAGAAAACTCTATGACATAAATCACAGCAAGATCCTTTTTGACCCACCTCCTAGAGAAATGGAAATACAAACAAAAATAAACAAATGGGACCTAATGAAACTTTAAAGCTTTTGCACAGCAAAGGAAACCATAAACGAGACCAAAAGACAACCCTCAGAATGGGAGAAAATAGTCGCAAATGAAGCAACTGACAAAGGATTAATCTCCAAAATTGACAAGCAGCTCATGCAGCTCAAAAACAAAAAAACAAACAACCCAATCCAAAAATGGGCAGAAGACCTAAATAGACATTTCTCCAAAGAAGATATACAGATTGCCAACAAACACATGAAAGAATGCTCAACATCACTAATCATTAGAGCAATGCAAATCAAAACTACAGTGAGATATCATCTCACACCGGTCAGAATGGCCATCATCAATAAATCTAGAAACAATAAATGCTGGAGAGGGTGTGGAGAAAAGGGAACGCTCTTGCACTGTTGGTGGGAATGTAAATTGATACAGCCACTATGGAGAACAGTATGGAGGTTCCTTAAAAAACTACAAATAGAACTACCATACAACCCAGCAATCCCACTATTGGGCATATACCCTGAGAAAAACCATAATTCAATAAGAGTCATGTACCAAAATGTTCATTGCAGCTCTATTTACAATAGCCAGGACATGGAAGCAACCTAAGTGTCCATCATCAGATGAATGGATAAAGATGATGTGGCACATATATACAATGGAATATTACTCAGCCATAAAAAGTAACAAAATTGAGTTATTTGTAGTGAGGTAGATGGACCTAGAGTCTGTCACACAGAGTGAAGTAAGTCAGAAAGAGAAAAACAAATACCATATGCTAACACATATATATGGAATCTAAAAAAAAAAGGTCATGAAGAACCTAGGGGCAAGATGGAAATAAAGACACAGACCTACTAGAACATGGACTTGAGGATATGGGGAGGGGGAAGGGTAAGCTGTGACAAAGTGAGAGAGTGGCACGGACATATATACACTACCAAACGTAAAATAGATAGCTAGGGGGAAGTAGCCGCATAGCACAGGGAGATCAGCTAGGTGGTTTGTGACCACCTAGAGGGGTGGGATAGGGAGGGTGGGAGGGAGGGAGGGATAAGCAAGAGGGAAGAGATACGGGGATATATATATATATATATATATATATATATATATATATATATATATGTATGTATAACTGATTCACTTTGTTATAAAGCAGAAACTAACACACCATTGTAAAGCGATTATACTCCAATAAAGATGTTTAAAAAAAAGAAAAAAAAACACATAACATGGGACTTCCCTGGTGGTCCAGTGGCAAAGAATACTTCTCCCAATGCAGGGGACACAGGTTCGATCCCTGGTTGGGGAACTAAGATCCCACATGCCACAGGGGCAACAAAGGCCTTGTGCCACAAACTACAGAGCCCATGCTTTGGACCCCGTGCACCACAACTAGACAGAAGCCCACAAGCCATAGCAAAAGATCCCACATGCTGCAATGAAGATGCCATGTGTTGCAACTAAGACCCGACACAGCAAATAAATAAATAAATAAATAAATTTTTAAATAAAAACAAACACATAACATAAAATGTATCACCTTAACCATTTCCAAGTGTACAGTTCAGAAGTGTTAACTTCAATGTTGTACAACCAATCTCCAGAACGTTTTCGCCTTGTAAAACCAAAACTGTGCATCTAAACACCGCCTCCTCTCCTTCTTCCTTCCCCCAAGCCCCTGGCAACCACCATTCTACTCTCTTCTCTGTGAACTTGACTTCTCTAGGTAATAAATTATTTTGCGGGCTATAGATACCTTGTTGACAAGTGTTTTGTATTTGAAAGTACTGAGAAAAGAGTGTCATGTGTCTAAGCGGCTATTGGATCTTGATTCTTTCATTTCAGCTTGAAAAGCTAAACAATTGTTCTTCTGTGGCCTGTGCAGGAGGGGATGGTGGAGGTGGAGGTGGAAGTGGAGGGGACGGTGGAGTCATCTTTTGTTCTAGTCCAGGTACACAAAGCCCAGATAATCGTTTTAGGCTGTTTCAGAAGCAACTTTCTGCTTAAAGTATTTCCCTTATTTCAAATTATAGAAGAGGTTCAAAAGAAAGGGCTTCTAATGGATGGATGGAAGTAGGCAAATAGTCTTGAGAGTATCAAAGGGATATGCTCAGTGGAGGAGATTCCTCACGAGGTTTCCTCATTCTTCCTGGGCACAGCCGTGCAGTTAGACGATCATTCCCAGACTGCCTTGTGCTCTGTGATCAAGTTTTTCTTGGTTGAATTTGAGCATCAGTAAAATCTGTATGAGAATATGTTCAGCTTACCCCTAAAGGACCTCTCTTTCCTCCTGGCCGGAGGTCAGCTGTAAGGACTGGGGCACCTCGGGAAGATGTGTGTTAAGGACGGCGAGCTGCCCAACTCGCATGGTACCAGATGTGACTCTTTGGGGCAGAGCTTGTCCACCCACCCTAGACTGTCACTGAGAAGAAAGACGCCTCTGTCTGGTGTGAACCACTGCGTTTGGAGGGCACCTTGTGCAGCAGGGTGTCCTTCCTATTCACACACACATCTCTGCTCTTCATTTTACACTTGCCTGAGTTACTTCCTCGCAGATCTAAACACGACTTATTTGTTGAAGTGGGTATGGCTCACTGGAATGTACAGAACAAACATGGTGGACACTTTCCCTGACCTTGAAGAGTTTGTTATTTTTGTGTTAAGAAAGTCAAAATCATGTACATAGGAAACACATAAATAATTAAGAGCCTATTTGAATAGTACTGACAGTTAGGGTTCTAGAATCCTAACTAGAAGCTTAGAACCTTCTAGAAAGTCAGAGAAGATTGGAGAAAGGATCAACGGAAGGTTGAGTGGCCCTGCAAGGTTTCCAAGAGGAGGGGGCCTGAGTCAGTGTGTACAAGGGTGGGGGACCCACCTGCACCTGGGTGCTTCACCATAGGCAAAGGAAGTGTCTCTCCCTTCTCTATTTCCCCCAGGGAGAAGGCGAAACGACCAGCCTAACACACCCGGGCTGTTGGTCGCTGAGTTCCAAACTCTGAGGGTCATGTATGAGACCTTATAAGAGGGACACCTTCATGGCGGCACCTGTGGGGTTTGCTTAGGACACTCCTCCCCACGCTTATCTTGCTAGCTTCTCCTGCTTGGATGCTGTTTCCCTGGGAACATCGCCAGGCCCTGAACCCAGGTAGTGTGCCTTTCACATAGTAGCGCACTGACCTGCCGCCCCTTCCCTGAGAGCACCAGATTTCAGTTCCCAGTTAACTGAAGGTGGCTTCCGTGGAACTGTCAGCTGTACGTGGACCTATGTCATCTTTTTTCAAAGAATCGCTCCCAGTGCTTCAGATAATGTCCAGACAATTATCAATAAAAGTATTTTAAATAAATGAGCAAATATTAGTGCTTATTGAATGATAAATATTGGACAAGATCAAAACAAGGACTGCCCTGCACTGTAATCTATCCCGTGGTACATGATACTGAGTGTCTTCTCAGAAAAGTGTACATTTTTCAAATGCCAAGTTGTTCTATTAGCAATATGTGGTCATATCGGGGTTTGCTAAATTCTTCTGTTCTTTTCTGGGAGCTTAAAATACAAAATGAGTTCACAGAGGTAGAATAGTTTCAAGCAATAGAAGACCAAGATTAAACTGCTTCTTATTTCCCCTCTGAGAAGGAATCATTTATCTCTAGTGGAACTATCAGAGTCCTGGATAAAAATAAAAATGTGAATTTTTAAAATAGGGCTCACTTTTTGAACTACTTTTCCAAAATGAATCATGCAGTTTGGCCTTTTTATTTGAATTATTCTGATGCAGTTTTCCCCACAAAGATGTAAAGTATATTAGAACCGGTTCCTCAGTTGGACTGAGGAATTTGGAAAGCTCTTTTGGGCTTGCAAAAACGCAGCCTCATCTGTTGGATATTGAATAGATGAATAGTCAGCTCTCAGCCCTCACTTTGCAAATGGAGGGAGAATTCACAAAGTTAAGAATCCAATGGATGATTTCTTTGGGCTCGTGGCAGTAACTCATTAAAAAGTAGAAAAGGAAGGCAGGAAATGTTCTCCTGTCCAAAATAACTCCCTCCATCACTAGAAGCACCTCCTGTACCAGTCTTTCTCAACTGGGGATGATCCTGCCTGCCACCCAGGGCACAGCAGCAATGTCTGGAGGCTTCTTTCATTGTCACAGCTGGGGCTGGCATCTAGTGGGTGGGGGTCAGGGATGCTGCTAAGCATCCTAGGTGCCCAGGTCAACCCCCCGACACAAGCATCATTGGGCCCCAAAGTATCAATAGTACGGAGGGTGAGAAGCCCCATTGTGTCCTCTGAGGAGCTTCTTGCATGCTAGCCAAGCAGAAGAACCCTGGTAACCTGGCTTCCACCTGGGTCCTTGCAGTAAAGACACTCCGCAACACGGCCTCCTTCTACATAGGCAACAGGGACTGGTGACCCCAGCTCAGCGGAAGGCCACGCCCTCTGACCTTTAGCATCACGTCTTGGGTCTGATGACTCCCAGCTTGGTGGATCCACCGTGTAAGGTAAGGCAAAGAGCCGACCCCGCCGAGGGAATCTCACACCCAGAGAAGCCGTCCCAGCGCATGTGTCCTCTTGGCTGCCAGTTACGTTTCTGTGTCTCGTCTCGTCCAGCTCTGGGATCAGCGCCGTGATTACAGAGGTGAACCTTTTGTTTGAAATCGGATCCGGACCGTGGTTCCAGAGCGGCTCACTCCACTGGTACAGCAGCGGGGGTGCTGTCAGAGACTGAAATCCTCCTCTGAGCTGCAGGAGAACCGAGGAAAGGATGTCCGGTGCTGCGTATCTGCGGGGCGGCCGGCTCCGCGGCTGGGCTGGGCATGCCCTCGAGATGCCACGACAGGACGCCGAGCGGGCGGGGTCAGGGCGCTCCAGCCTGGTCGAGGTCCGAGCTCAACAAGGGGTGTTCGAATCACCCTCCTCACCTCCGTCTCATAGTCTCGGGGGCAGACACGGTTATCATTTTGAAACAAAAATGTGATCACTGTATATATGTGCCACATCTTCTTTATCCATTCATCTGTTGATGGACCCTTAGGTTGCTTCCATGTCCTGGCTATTGTAAATAGAGCTGCAATGGACATTTTGGTACATGACTCTTATTGAATTATGGTTTTCTCAGGGCATATGCCCAGTAGTGGGATTGCGGGGTCGTATGGTAGTTCTATTTTTAGTTTTTTAAGGAACCTCCATACTGTTCTCCATAGTGGCTGTATCAATATGTACAGTGGAATATTACTCAGCCATAAAAATAAACAAAATTGAGTTATTTGTAGTGAGGTGGATGGACCTGTAGTCTGTCACACAGAGTGAAGTAAGTCAGAAAGAGAAAAACAAATACCGTATGCTAACACATATATATGGAATCTAAGAAAAAAAAAAAAGGTCATGAAGAACCTAGGGGTAAGACTAGGGGTAAGACGGGACTAAAGACACAGACCTACTAGAACATGGACTTGAGGATATGGGGAGGGGGAAGGGTAAGCTGTGACAAAGTGAGAGAGTGGCACGGACATATATACACTACCAAATGTAAAATAGATAGCTGGGGGAAGCAGCCGCATAGCATAGGGAGATCAGCTCAGTGGTTTGTGACCACCTAGAGGGGTAGGATAGGGAGGGTGGGAGGGAGGGAGGGAGAAACAAGAGGGAAGAGATATGGGGATATATATATATATATATATATGTATAACTGATTCACTTTGTTATAAAGCAGAAACTAACACACCATTGTAAAGCAATTATACTCCAATAAAGATGTTAAGAAAAAATGTGATCATGTTTCTTTCCCACTCAGTGATCTTTAATTGTCACTCCTGCCCCCAAAATAAAGGTAAAAACTTGACAGTGACAGCAGAGACACGTGATACCACATTTCTACCAGCTGCTTTCATCAGGGCCCGAGTCCTCGCCCCTCTCCCTTCTCCCTACAGACAGTCTGTGCTTCAGTCATGCAAGCAAATGCAGACTCCTCAAATTAAAGTATCTCCTTTTTTATAGGACGGACATTTCTGGCTCACTGGGTCAATTCCCGGATAGAATGTAAGTCATGTCAGCGGCTGTAACAAACAGAGACAAACATTTTGGTGTTGAACACAATAAACGCTCCTTCTTCCTCATGAGGAAGTTCAAGCTGGCATTCCTGGTTGTCCGGAAGCTGCGTGAGGACTCAGGGCCGCACTTTTGTTCCAGCTTGTGGCTTCGCCCTGCCTGTCCTCTACATGTTGTTGGTGAAATTGATAAAGAAAGGCAAGCCCACTTCTGTACAGCTGGGGCCTGCGGAACACATATCACCTTGGTCAGAACTCAGCCACATGGCTGCCTGGCCTTGGAAGGGAGGCTGGGGGAGGTAGTGTACCCGTGTGCCCCAGCCATGGGGCTGGAGCCATGGGAGAGCAGTGCACCTTTGTTGGCCTAGGCTGTAGTTCTACAGGACACTCCATTTTGTGGCAATTCAGCAAGCTGTTCACATAACCTGTTCACTTTCCTCTAGGTATTTTTACTTCAATAAAAGTTTGATAAACACACAGAAAAGAGCATATAGTCCCCTTACCTTTGGACAGTTTCTCAAATGTTTTATAACTAATTAAATTCTTTACATTATATATTGAATAGGACTGTTATTGCTTTGACTATGTATCACAGATAACCCAGGTCATGCGAGCTCCCACTTACAATTTTGGTTACAAGTCACACTGATTCATTTGTTTGGATTCTTCTCCTGTTCCCTTTTCTTATAGAATTTCCTTTCTTCCTCACTCTTGGCTGATAAGTACCTATTAATTTTCAAGACTTTATTAAACATAATCCTCTTTGTGAAGCCTGTTCTAAGCCTCCCATGCAGAACTGACCATTCTATTGTCCGTGCTCTTAGGACACAGAGCGCATCTTCTGTCTAATCCTATAGCATTTTAGTAAACTTATCTGATTCCAATTCCTAGATACTAAGCTCTTTTGATGATAGAGATTATACTTAACCATCGTTTTATGCCTATTCCCCAGAGAACACAGTAAATGCTTAATAATTCTTTGTTGAATCAAAGTGCACACAAAGTGTAACTGTAACATAATTCTCAATCACGGCTCAGTGAATGTCGTATTTTATAGTAAAAACACGTGATTTTAAGTGTATAGTCTAACATCCCTTAACTATCTGACAGAAGTAAAGGTAATTTTAGGTATCTGGTTAATTATTTTAGTGTGGGTAAAGCAACAAGATTCAAATACTTGGCTCCTAAGAAATATTTTTATTTCTCTCAATATCTATTTTCCTCCCCATTAGTTATTTATGATGCAAATAACGTTAAAAAGCACAACTGCCATTTTTGAGTGAAGGAAACCCAGATCTGAATCTCACTTTACTTCCTATAAGCTATGTGATTGCGGACAAGTAGTTTAATTTAAACCTTAGTTTCAGGCTATTTGCTACTGGAGTCAAAAGCCCTAATTGTTAATTTACCCATAGTCTGGGTGAGGAGAGAGGCCTTCAATCCCGAGGTCACTGCCAAAGGTGCTACTGCTGCTGTGGGTATCTGGGTACAGAGAAGCCAGGGCCACCTCACTGTTATTGTTGTTGTTATTACTATTATTATTATTATTGCTTCCAATTCCATGAAGCTCCTCTCTCAAGCAGTAGTTTCACTATTTTAAAAAAAAACCTTTGAATGTATCAATTTTCTTCACCAGGATATTCTAGAAGCACATGAGTTACACATGTGCCCTTTTGCTGCCACACTGTCTAAACCTTGACAGCCTCCCTCCCTTCGATCTGCCTGCCCTGGGCTGTTAGAGCAGGACGCTGCCTCCCAATGTATTACCCCAACAGAGAACAAGTGTGCAGCAGTAAATATTATGGTTTCATCTAATGCTTCCACTGTGAAAACAAATGACAGAAAATGTAGTCACGGATACGGAGGTCAAAACCTATTGGTGCGGATATTTCACGGCGACTATTACAATACACTTTTCATGGAGGGCTTATTTATGGGAACCTATTATGAGTCATAGCAACTCATAACACGACGTTCTATGGAAAATTCCATTCTCCACTTGGGCTAAATACCAGACATACAGCACTCACTTTTGATGAATGAGAGTCATAAACATACCCCAACAGGTATAATACAGTAGTTTACAGCTTTAACCTAAATTGATAGATATATCTTCTTCCTCATAAAACAAGAAAAATGGGATAGAATAAGATCTTTGCAATTCTCGGCAGGACAGTTAACAGACCGCAGCCTTGCAGGTGCTATCTCATCACTTGCCTGTCAGAACAGGGTTTCCTCCTGCACCGTTTACTCACTACCTGTACTGCAGTGTCTTAATCTAGTCTATAAATAGCTTTCTAATTTGAATTAGGATAATGTGCTGTCTGTGCCTGTTGGATGTGGTGCAACGTTGTTTGTACTCACTTTAAATCTCACGAAGTCAGAGAGCATTTTTGCATGCCAGATAGAGCTAAAAATATTCACCCATTAAAATAGTAATCATCATTAAAATTAGCTTGCTGATTTTGCTGATTAATTTCTCAGTAACAAGTATGCTTTCTAAAAAGTTTCAACTGAACATTTTTTGACAAAACTAGAATTTTAAAATGTAAGCATGTAAAGAGAAAGAGGTAATTAAGGAACTAAAAATAGAAAATTTAAATCTACTGTAATTTTTAACGACTTTAAGAAAAAGTTGTTTTCAAAATAGAAGAGTGAAGAGGATGGAAATGGTTGCTATAACTGTAATGTAGGACTGAGGTCCCTACAGCTTAGTTCTGGACTGTGATTCTCATACCTTGGGAAGGTTGTTCATTTTTGTCTATACAGGAGCGGTGATCCAGTAGGCATAATAAGTGTTCAAGTGATCAGAGCCACTCTTGTAAGATTTAAATATTTTTTGCCTGTGTTCTAGTTTCATATGCAACAGGCAGGCTTCAAGTTCAGAGGAAGGTTGTAAATCAGGAACAACATAAAGGAGCAAGTTTAAATGCATGGATGAAACAAAGGGCTCTTTCTTTTAAGACAGCCATTGGTGCAATTTTTTTTGTCTTCAGTATCTTTATTTTAGTTGGAGTTAAAGACTTAAACAAGCTAAAATGTAGTTTTGTTCAACGTTATTGAAAACTGGGAATTCCCTGGTGGTCCAGGACTCAGTGCTCTCACTGCCACGGGTTCGATCCCTGGTCGGGGAACTGAGATCCCACAAGCTGTGCAGCACGGCCAAGAAAAAATAATTATAAAATAAAATAAATTTTAAAAAAGAAAATTGAGGAAGGGGAAATATGTGTTTTCATTTTAATCCTTTAAGAAAATCAACCCCTCACTGTAATCTTAAGAAAAGAGGCCAGTACAAATGCCTCTGATTTTAAAATACATAAATACGTTTTAAACTAAAGAAAGGAATATTAAATATAAGACAAAAGCCGGTTGAGAAAAGTTTATAAGAGAAAGATCAGGAGAAAGATATCATGTTCAGTTGTGTTTAAAATAATGTCTGTATATCATTCAGTACTAATTAAGGCAATGAGATATTCCTTGGCTGGGAATATTTGACGTTTCATATTATTTGTAGTGGACATATGTCATAAAGCAGTAGTGAAATCCAGTATGTCATTGATGACCATCGAATAGTAACTGCCATGGAAACCTGTGACCTTTCTCAGATAATGAGTATCGGCAGATCTAGAGAAAGACGTAGATTTATTTCAAAAAGATCTGGTGTGTGGCAGGCAGGAAACAGCAGCAGGTAACCCAGGGCTATTCATAGTTCCATGAAAACACACTCACACACATTCCTTTTCTGTTTGGAAGACACAGATCCTAAGTAGTTACATATTTATTTTCAAACATTAAGCTGTAATGGAATCCAGCCGGCTTTAATAATGTAATTTAGCCTAATCTTTTACAGAGCTTTGGTGAGTTATTTTCTAAAATGTTTTTAAGAAAATGTCATTTAAAGCACACATATTTTATTATATAATCTCCTGTGCAGGTTTATTGTAAGAGATATTCAACCAAAACATTCATAAAAGGTCATTTTTGTATTCTGTGACAGTATGTCTGAGATGTTGAGCATTTAAGAAAATAAGGTCATCTTGCCTTCTGTAATTTGAAATGTAAACCTGGTTTAGCCTAAGGTGGGATTCCATGAGTAATTATCAGAATAAAATAATATGTTTCTGTGTGCGTGTGTGTGTGTGTGTGTGTGTGTGTGTGTGTGTAGACTGGTAGATAGGTAGAAAATAGATAGATAGATAGATAGATAGATAGATAGATAGATAGATAGATAGATAGATAAATAGATAGAGATAGAGATAGATAGATAGATAGATAGAGATAAATAGAGAGATAGAATAGATAGACATTCAGAGTATCTCAAGCGTCATATATTGGTCTTGGTTCTTAATTAAATTCAGAAGCATAAAAAAGTAAAGGGCTTGAACTATTTTAAAGCCTCTCTATGTGGTATCTCCCAGCTTTCACCTTTCTGCCCTTGCAAACCATCTTCCCTTTAGTTTCCAAAATAATTTAAAAATAAAATAGGAATCTTTCTGGCCCTCCATAGCACCCCATTGAGCCCCAAATCTGCACCCTCCACCACCCACCTCTCCCATCTCCTCCTGCACCACTCTCCCCTCACTAAGCTTCCGCCCAGGCCAGCACCCTCATCCCTCCCTCCTTAGGGCACCCCATTCCCCTGGTCTGTGCATGCCAGCTGTGCTCCGAAGACAGTCCTCAGTGTGTCCGGGGCCAGAGCCCGTGCGGGGAAGCCCTGCCTCCTCCCTCCCATGGAGCCAACTCTGAGGGCCGCAGGGTCTTGACAGCACCCCGAGGAAACAGGCTGAGCCTGGGACTTCTCTGAGCATCACCACTTTCCCCTCCAGATTTGACCCCTCCCCTCCCATACTGGCTCTGCTGGGAGGAGTCTTGAATGGGTACTTTCCCCAGGGGATCCCCATCTCCAGGTGTACCTCTGGGAACCTGAGCTAAAAATGAAAGGCCTGAGCACCTCAGATGCCACCTGCTACTCCTTGCTCAGAGCCCTATTCAAGAGATTTGCATGTCACATGCCCAGGTCCCCAGGGAATATAGAGTGGCACCCTCAGAGCTGACGTTTTATATCCCAGGCTTTATTCACGGGGTGCCTGCTCCCCAGATTTCCCTGGGAGAAGGCGGGGGAAGTCAGACAGCAGAAAGTTGAGCGCTTGCCTCTCAACTTTTCACCATTTGGTGAAGGTTTGTGATACAATATGTAGAAGAATGGAAGTCACATTTAACTTTCAAAATCTGTATCTGAGAGCACATGGAGCTGTAATTAATTCAACAAATATTTTCTGGGCACTTCCTATGTACTAGGCACTGGCCTAGACATGGGGCTATAAAAGTGAGCAAACCAGACACACGTTTCTGTTCTCATTTAGTTTACATTCTCGTTGGCTGAGAAAGACAAAACATCACCCCAAACTGCAGCAAATTGGGAAGCGTGATGGTGACAGGGCTGCGTGGGGCCGCGGTGGGGGCAGTGAGGTGCAGCACGTGAGGGGGTACCCTGCCAGCACCTGGGAGAGGAGCGTTCCACGGCGCAGAGACAACGGGAGGTGAGAGGCCCCAGGCTGTGTGGAGCTGGCAGAAGAACGGGCAGTAAAATTCCATGAACTGCGGGCACATTAGCTGCTGGCTAATTACAGGGCCCTGGCGCTTTCCCTCAGCAGCCAACAGAGTAAAGGGCCGTCGATTTGCAAAGGTAGGTAATGGCTCTTGACCTATGTTTCCAGCGGAGCCCAGTAGCAGAATAGTACACGGCATCCAAATAATAGATTTTTGTTATAGGAGCTTTTTGGTGAGTTACAGATTTACCTGGGGGCAACATCAGAATGTGAGGTTCCAGAGACTGACAGTAAAGTAAAATTTAGGGATGACAACTCATAATGAAACCTAATCTAGAAATAGAGAAAAATTCATTCTGACCGTATAGATCAATTAGGGAGTAAGTATTTGTATTAAATGATTCATCACAGAACAAAAATATTCTACATAAAAGTACTATGTATAATGATCTTTTTCTGGAGCAGTTCAAATATGATTTGTTACTCTACAGGGGAAGCCAGATCTACATTCGTTGCCATCTGTACTGAAAACCTTTGGTTTTAATTCGTAAGCATTGTGCAATATAATGGGATATAATCAAATTCTTTTCTCAGCTCTATGAAACAGGGGTACCCTGGTTCATTGCAAAACATACATGAATAATTAGCCATCATGCTTGTGTGTGTGTGTGTGTGTGTGTGTGTGTGTACTGTACAGTCTGAGTGCCCCTGTCTGGTGCATCTGTACTCAAGGCCTAGGTCCTGCAGGGACAGAGTAGCTTGCTTTCAAGCACATCTGGCACAGCACCCTGCATATGTGGCTACTTAGTAATTGTGTGCTGAGGACAACGATTAGGTTGATGGCAAATCTGGGTGCTGAGTGTAAGAGTTTGCTAATTGGTTTCTGGAATGGTTGCCCAGTCTTTAAAAAAAAATGGGGCTTTGCTTTTTTGTTATTTTTTGTTGTTGCTGTTTTTGGATTAGTGGGTTCTATCATACATTTAGTTAAACTATAAATGCTGCATTCAGCGAGTACATTCTAGTCTTTCTGGGATATGTGTGTTTTGGGAGGATTCTCCAGCCTCATTTTCTACCGTGTCCTGGGAGGGGCCCATCCAAAGAAGGAGAAACCTCACACTGGTCTCCACAGGGCAGGGGCTCTGGATGTACTTCCGGGCTTGGCATGCGTGCTTGAGAGCCTTCCTGAAACTTCTCAATCCTGTGCCTCAGAAAAACACCCAGGTCAGCACTTGGCGGAGCACCTCTGACTAGAATCTCTCTTATTAAATCTTGCTGTAATGGTGTGATTTTCAAAATTAAAAACAAAACAAAACAAAACAGGGCAGGAGGTGCAGTTGGTTGTAATCATCTTACGAGAGCTACGTGGGAATCAGGCTGCCTTTACGCACAGAGGGTGCTCAAAACTTTTCCAAGTATCCTGCCACCTTTTTACAAACTCTGTTTATGACGGCAGCTCCTGGGATGAGATGTTCTGTTCTCTGTGCCACTCAATTAAAATTGGTACCTGTACCATTGAGCTGATTCAAGGAATTTAAGAAAGAAACATATGAGACTAGGAGATCCTGCTCTGAAGAATAAGAATTTTTTAAAAAGTTTTCAGTACTGTGAGGGGTAGATGATAGATCTTTCCTGAAACACAAGATTAAATAGGAGGGAAATGAACATGGATGTTCCCAGTGAAATTCCACTTCTGGAGCAAGTTGCTGTATCAATCAGCTGCGATTCCAGACAATTAAATGTCTGATTGGACCATAGTAATAATAAAAAGAAGGAAGCCAACTAAAACACAAAGCAGTGAGACAGAAAATGCAATGGAGACCAAGTTCGCCGGATCAAAAGTCCCAATGTCTTACTAGAGAAGACCTTTATCGGAACAGGCTGAGACATTTGGTTCCCCTTTGTTGAAACCACAAAGCTGGACAAGGAGCTGGAAGCGGAGTTTGAAGAAGCAGACTCTAGTATTTTAAGCAGTGGGAGGATCGGGCATTGCTTATGGCATTTAGGATTTCAGAGCGACCCCAGAGGCAGGGAAACCCAGCTGCACCCAAGGGTGCAGTCTGACAGAAAAAGGGGAACGGGTCCTTGGGCCTCAGTTTACAATGGTAAATTTTGCTTTCAGAGTGACAGTAATACGACAACTATGGTAACAGTGCCTGGCCACCTGGCCTGATGGGATCTGCCCTTCCATCCCACCTCGGCTCCACACTATTTATTTCTACCTGACTACATTTGTCCCCAAGCCCTGCAAAGGCCATGGGCACTGAACCACAGCTGGAACCAGGAAGGGGATGGGAAGGCAGAGGGGCATGGGACCAGAGGCCGGCTCAGGGAAGGGGAGTTGGGGGCATGGAGGCTGGCTGTGGCAGGTCAAGCTTCTGCTTCAGGAGGTGGTGAAATAGGGATGCTCGGTAGACAGGTGACTCACAGGTCTTCTAAGGCACAGGATGGTGGAGAAAATTCCATCTCCTTCGTTGAATAAGATTCTAAGTCATGCTTGAAAAATGGATATAGAAGATCGTATGAACAGTAAGTTATTTCACTCTTTTGTTTTAAAATAACCTGTATCACTTTATAGCAGGAAAACTCTACACAGAATGTTGTGGACATGTCCTGGTCGTAAGTCTTTGGCATTAAGCTTTCTCCCAGTGAAGAAAGTAAAGAAGAAAATCACTCAAAGATCAGGCTAAAGGTGGCCCAAGACTCACACCTGAGATCATGGTGTGACCACATCAGAATGTCATACCATCTTCTACTTGTGTACATGTGCTTGTCATACCTTACTCTGAGTGCCACCTACAGCAAGCTGGTATTGCTATGAGGTTGGTGGCTCAAAACAGCAACACAAACACATAGAATTTTTTTTTTAATTCAATTAGTTCAAGTCTACTCTTTCAGGCAATAAAATATCTAAAAATCACAAACACAGATTTGACTCTCTAATAGCAATTGCTAATGATCTCTGATTATAATGAGTGTGTGATTTTCTTTGGAATGAAATTATCTATTGCTTTTATTTTAAACAAATCAATTTGTGATGGTTCTGAGATTATTCCAGACAAGTAGATATTATGTATTTCTTCTCCCTTAGGCTTTGAGAGAATTTTGTGGCCACCCTAGCTTCAGGAAAAGCATTAATAATCCTGGTTCCAGCAATATTTTGTAAAACTGTTAGAAATGCCTAAGATAGAAATGGATGGAAAGGTGGCAGGGACTATGTCATGATTTTGTTTTCTTTAAGTTCCTTTTATTGTATGTTTGCTGATTAGTGTGAGTTTAGCCTAGCAATTTGGACCCAGGACTATTGATTGGGACCTGCACCTGCCCTTCCCATTGACTTTCACAGTAAAAGGACACAAAGTGATTCTCGGAGCTGTAATGTGAAATAATCTAGTGTACGTGAGCATGTCCTTGCTGGGCCCTGAGAACATTTGGGGAAGGCTGAGTGCCCTAGTCTGTTTGGGCTGCTGTAACAAAATACCACAGACTGGGTAGCTTAAGCAACAGACATTCATATCTCACAGTTCAGGAGGCTGGAAGTCCAAGGTCAAGGTGCTGGCAGGTTTGGTTTCTCCTGAGGCCTCTCTCTTTGGCTTACAGACAGCTAGCTACCTTCTTGTTGTGTCCCCACATGGAGGACGTGGCAAGGGGGTTTTCCAGGGTCTTTTTATAAGGGCACTGATCCCTTTCATGAAGGATCTGCCTTCATGACCTCATCACCTCCCAGAAACCCCACCTCTTAATACATTGGGGGTTATGTTTCCACGTAAGAGTTTGGGGAGGCACAGACATTTAGTTCATAGCAACGAGAATTAGAAAGACCACAGAGAGGCAAGAGGTTGATCAATTTGGTACCAGGTGACACTGGGAGCTTTGAGAAGGAATGTTAATTTTAGTTTCCAGTGTTGCTGAAGTGAGTATTTCCATTCAATTTAAGAAATGCTCACTGAGTGCATTTTGGGCCAGGAGATGAAGAGGGTAACCGGACTTCCCTCCAGGCCCCCAGGAGGTGCAGCTGCACAAACCGCACCAATGGTAACAGTGATGGGATCACTTTGCATTTCACATCGAGTTGAAATTGTCAGTGTTTGTTATCAGGTATAAGAAAGATATGGGAAATCATGTAATGAACACCCAGATCTCCCAGGTCTTCCAAGTGTGACTTATATGCTTCAGACTTCTTCAGGAAATTAAAATGTCCTGATAAGCGTGGGATCCCTTGTCAAGCCCGTCCTCCCCTTGATAACCAGTACCCTGAATTTGTCTTCCATTCTTATTTTATGCTACTTTTATAACTGTGTATTCATAAATTCTCTGTTGTTTCATCTATTTTAAAATTTAAGTGTTAGCACACTGTGTATTCCATTTCTCAAGTAGGTTTTTTCACAATAGTTTGAATTTATTCTATTACATGAGCATTCTTTCCAACTGGTGTATAGCATTTTGTTGTATGAAAATTCCTCAATTATTTTTCTGTTCTCCTATTATGCTCATTTGGACCAGTTCTAAGCACAGGGCTTGTAGTAAAGGATCTTTTTTCCTGCCAGTCTTTTATAAGAGGCTGTGTGTGGGATTCGTGGGTTTGTAAGGGATTCTCAGGCTACCTTCCCGTCCAGAAGGCAAGCCCATAAGTGCTTGCTCCTGCAGCTTTGGTCTTGGAAGTAGAAGCCAGGAGGAGGCCCTCAGAGCTGCAGCCACCAGCACAGCTCAGGTGACCCATGAAGGCCACTGAGATGGTGAGATTCTCTCTGCAGCTTCTAAACAAAGGCATCAAAGGTGAGGAGACGGGCTTCCCTGGTGGCGTAGTGGTTGAGAGTCCGCCTGCCGATGCAAGGGACACAGGTTCGTGCCCCGGTCCGGGAAGATCCCACGTGCCGTGGAGCGGCTGGGCCCATGAGCCTGCGCGTCCGGAGCCTGTGCTGCACAACGGGAGAGGCCACAACAGTGAAAGGCCCGCGTACCGCCAAAAAAAAAAAAAAAAAAGTGAGGAGACAGGCTACAGTTCTGTATATATGAGATCTCAAAAAATGTTACCTTTTTTCAGAAAGCAACTAAATTTATGTTCCATTAAGATTTTTTTTAAAAAAGCCAGTGTATTAGATTGGTTGATGATAGTTTAATGTGTTCAGTTAGAATTTAGGGAAGAATGAAACACTCCCAAAGGGAAAAAAAAGGCTTCACAACAGGGGAGGGTGGCACCAGATTGGGTGCCCCTGACAGCCCTCTGCCCTCTGCCCCAATCTGGACTCTGGCTTCACTCCACAATCACCTGAAACACTCTTCTGTTACCTATTTCCAGAAGTTCTGTCCTTCTCTACTGGTTTAACCCCAGTTTCCTTCATTCTGCTTTCTGAGTTTTTTCTTCCCAGTCATCTTCTAACACATTGAAAAAAAAGGCCTGCTCTCATGTTTCATATCAAAAACCTCTTTCTTATTTATCTGATTGTTCCTTTTATCTCTTCTTGCATTCTGTCCTTATTTCAAGAAGGCAACATTTTATCATATTTTTATGGAAATTTATACTTTTTTGTAAACAAGATTTTTTGTTTCTTTTAAGTTTCTGTTCCTTGATGTTTCTCTCTCTCTCTCTCTCTTGTTTTTAACAGTTTGCTTATTTATTCTCCTTTTTAACACATTATTGACCAGAGACATATTAATATGTCTTTTGTTACCCGAATGTTATTGACTGGAGACGTTTCAATATTCACTTACATAACAAATTGCTGGCCATAGGCGTTAGTTTCTGCAAAAATCCCCCAGTCAGTAATGAGTTAAACAAGTCTGAGACTTTCCTCAGGTATCTACAAATGCAATTAGTTAGTGAAAGTGAATGCCCAGCTTCAGTTTTACTGGATGTGGCCAAATTATTGTCCAGGAGACCACATCAACTTAGTGTCATGAGCAGAAAATGAGGGTGTGACCACACTCCCACCCACTGGGGTTTGTAACCAAGATCCAAAGTGGCACCCTCCCATTCATCCTGACCTTCCTGAGTCTCAGGAGTGAGCCTTAGACATTTAATGCCCTGGATAACAGCCCCCTTGAATAGCCTGTGTTTTAGGCAGCTCTTGACTGATAGCCTGTTAAGTCTCCTCCTCAAGTGCTTAAATTTGTAGACCTTTAATATATACACTTAGTTGATCTTAGATAAGATATATTCTCTTTTCTTGTTTGTTTTTTGTTGGCCAGTGAAGTAAGTTTTAAGAATTGTTTTATGTATTTTTTTAATCTGGCAAATATGTACACGGCATTGTATTAACATATTTCCTTTTCTTTGGTTTGTAGAATTCATCATTTTAGATCATTTGAAAAAAAATGTGTAAATAAGTTTTAGCAGAAGACCCTGTATTCTTCTCTTATTTATACTCTGCATAGATTGTTTATCCAGCTATGTAAATGGGAAAGCACAATGCTACCAAGGACTTATTTCAACTACAGGCGCTGGTGGCTTTGTCCTTATAACATGTGAGGTCCATTTTAAGAAATATTCTCATGGGAAAGCAGAAATATGATTGTCGGCACTTATAAAGGGCAGCTATATGAAAGCATAACTGCAGAACTAGCATACTCTTTTGAAAAATTAGAATTAATTAATAAGACGAAATCAATTCAACTTCCTTAAGAAAGATCTTCAGTGGTTAATTTTGAAAGATGATGGAAGAATTTCTGTCATTTTAAAAGAAAAGGTGATTGACTTTTTATCTAGATTTTTCACTTAAATCAGAAGCACACTTAGCCTTATTGTTTTGCTCTGAGCCATATGGACACATACATATGCCAAAACTATGCCACCCAGGCTAACACTTAATTCCTCAAATGGAGAACCATTGTCATCAGGCAAGACTTCAAATTAATTGTTGATTTTCATTTTATTATCTAAATTATCTTTCTAATCTACCTCTATATATATTAATCTTTTTTGTTTATTGTGTTATCTATATTATATCTGCTAAAGTTTAACTTGAGGACAGGAAGAAATTATATTTGGTAATTATTGTAGAAAATCATAGGAGAAAAAATGATTTTGTCAGTTTTGCTTTTGGTTTGGAGCTTGTTGGAAATGTATTTTGTTGATTACCATAAAGACCTAATGTTTGCATATTTAACAGTCATCTTCATTGCTATGAAACTGGAGATTAAGTTTCTTCAAGAATATTTACTTCTGAGGACATTTCTGCTTTATATAGACTACGTATCCTGGAAAAAGAGAAATTCTGGTGAGAAAAGAGTACAGTAAAGGAATTCCCTGGACAGTGTTACAATGACACCTGCACTTGTTTGCCTAGACAGAGACTTTCTCCCAAGGTGTGATGGTTAATTTCATGTGTCAACTTGATTGGATCACGGGGTTCCCAGGCATTTAGTTAAACATTGTGTCTGTAAGGGTGTCTCCTGATAAGAGTAGCATTGAGCTGGTGGACTGACTAAAGCAGAAGACTTTCCCCAATGTGGGGGACTCATCCAATCCCTCAAAGCCCTGAATAGGACAAAAAGGTGGAGGAAGGTTGGATATGCTCTTTCTGACTGATTGTTGAGCTGGAACATCAGCGCTTCTCGTGTCC